>NW_027069477.1:207179-289137 GCF_002906115.3 Quercus suber
TTAAAATAATAATAATAATAATAATAATAATAATAATAATAATAACAACGAAAGTTGACGAAAGGGCCATAATGGAATAAACTTGAAATTTTAAGAACTGAAATAAACAAAAGCAAAATTAGATGACTAAAATTAATTACGGTAAAACTTAGAAAATGATTTTTGCATTTTAGCCAAAAATATATGACATACAGTGGCAGCGCCACTCAGAGTCCAGGGTGTTCCTGGGAACACCCTAACTTGAAGAAAAAAAAATTTATATATAATAATTTAAATATTTTTATTTGTTTACCCTTAAAATATATATATATATATATATATATATTGTGGGGCCTGTGGGCCTGGTAACCTCGGCCCACTTCACATCTGGCCCAGGGCCCATGCCGAGGAAGAAGTATTGTACAAAGACGATGTATGAAGGCCTAAGCTCTTAGAATCCCCGCCGAGGATATCCCTGTCCTCGGCAGACCGAGACTAACCCCAAGTGGTGGGGGGGGGGGGGGGGACGAGTTTAGGAGAGGTTGTCACCTCCACAATAAATGTGCTCACCTAACCCCCTAGCCACATTAATGGAGATGTGACTCCTGGACTGGATAACCTCAGAAAAAAAAAAAAAATTCAATAGTTAAATTTGCTCCTAAAATTTTAGGGGAAAAAAAAAAAGCTTTTTCTAAATTTTAGGAATGAAAAGCGAAATTCATACAAACCTTAGAGATGAAAACTATATGTTAGCCTAATATAAAAATGCATACATGAATACTACTTTAAATTCTTTGACTATATGAGATTACACTAAGCAATTCATTATTATTATTATTATTATTATTATTATTACATGTGGAGAGAGGGATTCCAACATTAGTTCTTTTCATACGAGCGATCAAACAATGTTATTAAAGTATAAGACTCTAGACCAATTCACTGCTATTATAAGGACAAATTTTAACTACAAAATTAATTATACCTTAAGGCTACAACTTTATTCAATATCTTTTTATTTGAGATGAATTTTGAAAAATCCATCGATGGATTACATATCTTTCTTATATCCTTCATACTTGCAAAATTTCTAGAAAATTAAGATCAATAGCTCTGTCATCAATAAATTATTTAAATTGCAAGTTTTTGTGGTTTAAAATTGTACATAAAATATAATCTTATAAATCATATAGTAAATAATATCTGATTGACACAAAATTTAACATATATATTAAGAGCATAAAGAATGTGCAATTCAACGGTTAGATTTTCAAAATATGTAGTAATATTAATAATATTGTATAAGGTTGTAACCTTAAACTACAACAAATTTTGTAGCTAAACTTTGTCCCAATTATAAACAACATAAAATAATTATTATTATTATTATTATTATTATTATTATTGAGGCCTAACTATTATTTTACACATGCAACTTATCTTTCAAAAAAAATTCTATTTTTAATTTTTTTAATAGATAAGATAGAATATCAACTTATGACGTCCACTCCATAATCATTGCTCATTATCATTAGGCCAAGTTAGTCCATTGTCATCAAATTAAATAAGATATCTGGGTTAATTTCTAAGTTGGGCTGCCTACACCAAAAACCGATTGATATATTACCTTAATAATAAGAGCAACATCAAGGAGTAGACGTCATATGTTGAAATTCTATCTTATCTATAAAAAATAAAAAATAAAAATCATGGAATAAACACCATCAATTCCTACTATATATATATATATATATATATATATGTATGTATGTATGTATTAATTAGAATGATGGCGTGAAAATATGTAGGTTTGCAAAGGCTTAATGGCATATATTATATGAAAACTATAGAGGAAGCAAAAGAGAAACTTAAAAACTTTAATTTTACATTATAGAATACAAGTGGAGGGCTCGCACGATGCATGGATAATGTTATAAGCTACTATATAAGAATGTTAAGTGGAATGTTAAACATATGTTAAAGTAATAATCAAAGTAACATCTTTATATTTACTCAAAAAAAAAAATTGCAATTAAATTTTCAATTAGAATTGCTTAATATACCAATGGCATTTTCTAATTAGTTACATGCTACATCAACACAAATTTTCAATTAACATAATATTTATCCTTGACTTCACGAATTATAGATGACTTCAATAGAACAAAACTCACTTGAAGTTAATTAGGGGCACCACTAATTGTCCTCGAGCGAAACAAATTGAAGTTACATGATACATCAAAACAATTTTCCATTAACGTAACATTTATCTTCGGCTCCACAAATTGCAAATAATTTCAATAAAAAAAAATAAAAAATAAAAAAAGGAAGTACCAACTCACTTTTAGTTAAATAGGGGCAGCACTAAATGTCACTAAAAAAAAATTGTTGGACTTAGGAAAGTGCTAATTACATTTGCCACTTGCAATTAGCTTTCAATGTTTTAAAGCATTATATGTGATTTATTTGTATGAAAGAAAGAAAGAAAAAAAAAAGGCATATCACTGACATAATCTTTATGGAAAAAAGGACTAAAGTTTGCACAATAACTGAAAAGAAAAAAAAAAGTTTAAAAGTAACCCAAAAAAAAATATTGAACAAAACTAAAACCAATAAATTAGCACTCCTTTTTTGCTTAGTTTTTTCTACAAACAAAACTAACAAAAATAAGGTTGAGTGCTTTCAAAGAAACTAACTATCACTACATTATATAAAAGGTACCTCGCCATCTTTTTTTGAGAACCCAACATCGCCATTCATATCTAGTAGAGTGATATGCCTCTACTTGTGAATTGCAAAGTGCAAACACAGACATCAAAATGCCCATAACTAAAACAATAGTACTTATACAAAATAAATTTGACATTAAATCCTTAACGTCGACACAATAAGCAACAAAAGAATAATAAATCAGAGAGCTTTAAAAAAATCCATGCATGATGCATTCTACTTTCACTACTTCCATTACTACTTAGAACCAACTCAGATTCTTCCTCGATTAGACTTTGTTCCACGTGGAGATTTATATAACAATAAAGTAAAATCACAAAAGTTAAAGTTAAAGGGTAATTTCATCCAATTATTCATTTCTATTAGGGGCTAGCAAAATGAAATAGGAGGTATGTTATCAAAAAAAATCTAAAAAAAGAAGAAAAAGAAGAGCAAAACACTTCGGTATTTTAACAAACACTCTGCATGCAAATACTCATTTGATATTCAAGTAGACAACATAACTATATGGGTAAACTAAATACTTCAAACCAACATTATATTTTGGGATTGAACAAAAAATTAATATTTTTTCTGTGAGTTAACAACTGTTTTTTTTTTTTTTTTTTTCTTCTTCTTATTGAATTATAAATAGTTTTCAGAGATGGCTAAACTAAATAAACAACAAATCAATAAACAAACTATTGAAGAGAAACATGAAATTAACAACGTATATAAAATAAAATGTAAGAAATTATAGTGGCATAACAACGAACATAGTATTTTGGGATTCAAAGACAAATCAATAAACAAACAATTTAAGAGAAACATAAAATTAAGGGACTAAACATACCTCTCTGAAATGAACTGTTAGAAATTATAGTGGCATAAGTTTTGAGGCATAAGGAGACGAGGATATATAAAAGAACAGATTTTACAACATGCAAAGCAAACATTAAATGAAACTAACACTTCAATTTCATAAATCAGGTGGAATTTAACTGGTGTTAACTACATTGTATAATTGGCTAGAAGTGGTTGCATTGAAGCCCAAAATACCAAATGCTGAAATCTTTTAAGCTCCTGCATTTATGCCTTCAAATGATCACTGAGTTGGAGTGTGAACCGTTGTTTTCTTAGAAGTTGAAGAGTGTTTGTACAAATAATCACTGATTGGAGTGGAAACCATTGATTTCTTAGAAGTTGAAGAGTGTTTGTAAAGAGAAACAGAGGTTGTAACTTGTAAGTGAGTAAAGGACTGAAGGTTTGGTCTACACGAGATGTGTGGGGAGGATCAGGCCCTTTAGCCTTTGATCTACACTCGAGTGAGGAGTTCAGAGCTGAGTCATAAGCTTTGGGCTTGGGTTTTTCGTAATTTTAGTCTATTTTTAGAAGTTAGTCATTTGTTTTTTTAAGAGAATTACATTTGGTGTTGTTAACGTATATAGTGTTGTAGGCTTTAGGCCCAACTAGATTACTTGTATAGCACACATTCTTGTACTACACTCTTGCTTGTACTGCACATATATGCCTCCTATATAAAGGCACTCATGTATATTCTATTTTTGAGAAATACAATAGAAATTATTCAGTGTTTCTAACATGGTATCATAGCCATTGCTCTAATCCTCTGGTGTACCGCTCTTAAGCAGTCTTGTCTTCTTGGGTGTCATCCACTGTAGCCGTTGTTATGAGCAGCACCACTACCTCCATCGTGACTCCAGTACATCAAAAACCATTGCCTTGCCACCACCACCACTTCTTCTTCTCCGATCAGACCACAGATTGCACCATCCGAAAGTAATCTCTCTTATCTGCTCTTCTATGAAAAATCATCTTCATCGGACCTTTCACGCGCCTCCACGTGCCGCTAAAAGTCTCGGCGTTAAAATCACGCCCCACCATGTGCCACCAATCCTCTTCACGTGCCATCACGTGCTTCCATGCACCTACACGCGCCAGAATCCGGTCCACTTACGTCATCGATTATGCCACGTCAGCTCTAGTGATGTCATCAAGACACATCATCACTACTTGCATTAACAACACGTCATCTTGCTTACGTTAGCACTAAGTTAGCGATTACATCATCATGCTGATGTCATCGCCATTGACTTTTCAATTGACCGTTGACCGCTGCCTTTAACCATTGACTTTTTTCCTGAGTTGACTTTTTGCAGTTCAGGTGCTCCTTACCCAGTTTTTTGCGTAGTTTTCATTTTTGCCAGTCCGTTTTTGCATATTTTTCTTCTAAATGAAGAATAAGGACAAGTATTCTTCTTTTTGCAATAATTTTCACTGACAATCCAACAAACGTTTTAGCCACAATATTGAGACTTGCTATCATCACAAAAAATCGGCTGTTTTAATTTCTACTACTACTATTGCTAACATTGAGAGTGTCCAGCTAATGTCTCTTGTCTCTGCACAGTCTAAATCTTCAGGATGCACTTTCACCATGTCCACAGATGACCTTAAAAACATCATCACTAATGTCATTCGTATGGTTGGTAATGCATCTTATTCCTCTTCTCTCTCAGCTTTATCTAGTATGTCTCCTTCCTCTTGGCTTATGGATTCTGTTTGTTGCAATCACATGGCACCTCACTTGTTCTTATTTTCTGAACTTAAACCTGCAACACACCCTCTTAATATTTGCACAGCAAATGGTTCCACAATGTCTGGTCATAATATAGGTTCCGTTTCAACCTCCAACCTCTCGGTTTTTAGGGTCTTTAATGTTCCAAACCTTTCTTACAATTTATTTTTGGTGGGACAATTAGCTGAGTTGGGTTATTGCATTATCTTTCATTACTCTGGGTGTATTGTGTAGGATCTGAGGACGAGACAGGAGCTTGGGATCGATCCCAGAGTTAGGCGTATATTTCCCATAGACAACCTTTGTCTTCCACTTGTTGCACATGTTTCTGTTGCTGTAGCTGTTACAGTTTCTTCAATTCCTTCCCTTGCACTTTGGCATGCTTGACTTGGTCACGCATCTTCCTCTCGAGTACAATAATTGGCTTCTAAAGGTTTGTTAGGTTCAATGTCTACAGAAAATTTTAATTATGTTTCATGTCAGTTAGGAAAACAACCAGCTTTGCCTTTCAATACTAGTGAATCGATATCCACTGATATCTTTGACCTTATTCATTATGATGTTTGGGGGCCTTCCTCTGTCTCTAGTATTGGTGGGTCTCGATATTTTGTTGTCTTTGTTGATGATTACTCTCGCTATAGCTAGAATTTTAATATGAAACATCATTCTGAATTATTTCAAGTATATTCTAATTTTACAAAAATGGTTGAAACTCAGTTTTCCAAACGCATCAAAATTTTTCGATCTGATAATGCTCTTGAATATACTCAATATGCTTTCCAAGCTGTTTTGCATTCCTATGGCATTGTTCACTAACTAACTTTTCCAAGTACCTCTTAGCAAAATGGTAGAGCCAAATGAAAATTTCGTCATATTCTTGACACTGTTCGTGGTCTCCTTCTCTCTACCAATGTTCATGCTCCTTTTTGGGGCAAAGCTGCACTTCATGTTGTTCATGCTATTAATCACATTCCAGGTCCTGTTATCCAAAATCGAACTCCATATGAGCGCCTTTTTGGGTCACCTCTAGACTATCACCACCTTCGCTCCTTCGGTTCTGCTTGTTTCGTTCTTCTTTAGCCATATGAGCATAACAAACTTGAGTCTCGGTCAAGGCTTTATTGTTTTCTTGGCTATGGCAAAACTCAAAAGGGGTATCGGTGTTATGATCCTATCTCTCATCATCTTCGTATCTCCCGCAATGTTGTCTTTTGGGAACATCACTCCTTTGTCAAGCTCTCTCACTTCCATGCCTCCCCATTTTCCTCCTCTATCTTAGATCTTTTTCCAGATGAGGCACATATTCCTTCTTTAGCTACTCTTGATCCTCCTGTAGCTACTCCTGATTCTTTTGTAGACTTCTCTATCCAACCACCAGATATCATTGATCCCTTTCCTAGTTCACCCTTTAATGAACAGGTGGAAGATGAACAGGTCGAAGACAAGCTACCTAACCCTGAGCTTAGGTCCCTTTTTCCTACTATGCCTGAAGATCTTGTACAAGACATTCCACCTCGTCACTCAACTCGGGTAAGATCCATTCTTGCACATTTACTTGACTATCATTGTTACACTGCCCTTACTACATTACACAAGCCTCACACCTATCGCGACGCTTCCACTGACCCTTTATGGTAGATTGCAATAAAAGAGGAACTTGATGCATTATCTAAAAACCATACTTGGGATTTGGTGACTCTCCCCCCTAGGAAATCTATAGTTAGTTGTAAGTGGATCTACAAGATTAAGACTCACTCTAATGAGTCCATTGAGTACTACAAAACTCGTCTTGTTACAAAAAGTTTTACATAGGAGTATGGGATTAATTATGAAGAGACCTTTGCTCTGGTTGCTTATATCTCATCTATTCGTGCCCTCTTAGCTGTTGCTACTACCAGTAAATGCGGCTTTTTTTAAATGGATGTAAAAAATGCATTCCTTAATAGGAATTTAAGTGAAGAAGTTTATTTTGTCTCCTTCGACGTGCACTCTATGGCCTTAAACATGCTCCACGAGCTTGGTTTGCCAAATTCA
Source organism: Quercus suber (assembly GCF_002906115.3). Classification (NCBI taxonomy): domain Eukaryota; kingdom Viridiplantae; phylum Streptophyta; class Magnoliopsida; order Fagales; family Fagaceae; genus Quercus; species Quercus suber. Next base: position 214,501 of record NW_027069477.1, read on the forward strand.
ACTCTACCATCTCTCACTTGGGTTATATGGCTAGTCATTATGATTCTGCTTTATTTCTTCGTCACATTAACAAAGGCACTATTTTACTTCTCCTGTATGTGAATAATATGATCATAACTAATGATAACCTCAATGGCATTCAAGAACTCAAGAATTTTCTTAGTCAACAGTTTGAGATGAAAGATCTTAGACATCTCAGCTACTTTTTGGGTCTTGAAATCACTCATTCTACAGATAGACTTTATATTACTTAAGCCAAGTATGCCTTTAAACTATTGTCTCAAACTGGATTTACTGATAGCAAGACTGTTGACACTCTAGTTGAGCTTAATGTGCATTTGACTCCCTCAGGAGGGAAACCATTGTCTAATCCCTCTCCTTACAGACGTTTGGTTTGCAGCCTAGTTTATCTCACTGTCACTCATCCAGACATTTCCTATGCTGTTCACCAGGTGAGCCAGTATCTATCTGCTCCACGATTGACTCATTATGCTGCTGTTCTGCGAATTCTTCAATACCTAAAGGGTACTCTCTTCCATGGTTTTTTCTACTCTGCTCAGTCTCCTCTTGTTCTTCGTGCATTTTCTGATGCTGATTGGGCAGGAGATCCCACTGATCATAGGTCCACCACTGGTTATTGCTTTCTTCTTGGTTCTTCTCTGATTTCTTAGCAAAGCAAGAAACAAACTCATATGGCCCGCTTCAGTACTGAAGCAGAATATGTGCCTTTGCTGATGCCACATCTGAGCTCTTTTGGCTATGATGGCTTCTCAAAAACTTAAATGTGTTCACATCTTCTACTACTTCTCTTTATTGTGACAACCAGAGTGCCATTCATATTACTCACAATGATGTCTTCCATGAACAGACTAAACATATCGAGATCGATTGTTATTTTATCCATTATCATCTTGTCCATGGTGCTCTCAAACTGATCTCAGTCTCTTCTAAAGATCAACTTGCAGATATATTCACCCAGTCACACCCTAAGGCTTTGTTTGGATGGAGGGGTGGAAAATTGTGGGAGGGTAGAAAAGTGGAAGGATGGAAAATATTTAATTTTCCCTCTTATGTGTTTGGTTAGAAGGGTGGAAAAGTGGGAGGGTGGAAAATTCTTTTGTTTGGTTGGAGAGAAAAAGGGAAGGATGGAAAATATAATTTATATAAGTTGACTATTATACCCTTGGTACATAATATGTAAAAAATAGATGTATTTGTACTCATTAAACAATATAAAATTTACCATATCATATATATAAATTTATATTATTATTTTTATTATTATAATGTAAAAATTACAATAGTGTACATATAAATTTAATTAGTCAAAGGATTTTATAACCAGTAGAAAGGTGGTTAGCAACTTTATACTACATTCAGCCCACAAAAACGTGGTCAGCAAAGAGGAATTCAGCAAACTTTTATGAGCAAAAGATTTTGAAGAATTATTGGTTATAAGCCTGAATTTTCACCATTATTAAATTTCCATATATACATATCTAATAAGATTTTCTTACTGTGTAGCCATAGTAAAAGGCTCGCTATAGGATTTGGCATCATCAACACTCCTAAAGGAACAACAATTCGAGTAACAAAGAATATTCATGTCTATGTGGACTGCCACATAGCAATTAAGTTTATATCAAAGATTTTCTCAAACAAAATATATATATATATATATATCTCAAAGACATTTGGCAGAGAGATCATTGTGAGATTGGTAGCCACTGCTAACCAACCAATAAAAAAGGAATTCCTTATGGCACTGCCAATCTGCTACCAAGCAAGCATAGGAAAATTATAAATACAACTAAACAGCATTGTTGCAAAGCCTTCATCAACCCAATTGTTGTCATCTACTTCCAACAATGTAGGAAATGAAAATGACATTGTTCCTTTTAAGAACTGCATCACATGATCTGTTTAGAGAACAATCTATTCATTACCTGAAAGAATTCCCACAGCAACAATGAATGACTTACCATCTCAATCCAACACACCTAGGCTAGACAAAATACAGATTTGAACCAAGAAGATGTATAAAACTTTGGAGCAAAATGATATTAATTTCATTCATCCATAGCACAGTACAAGTTAAAATATTACATTATCTTCTAGTGTCTTAACTGAAATACAAATTCATCAAATATTGCTAATTCCACAAAAGTTAACAAATCAAAATACAACTACTGCCAAAAGTCAGTTGCCACTACATACATTCCACAAAAGTCAGCTACTACCAAAAGTTAGCAAATCAAATTTACACCCCTTTGAACCCACAAAAGTTAGCTACTACCAAAAGTCACTAAGGTTCCTTAGCATACATCATCTTCAATAATATTTGTCAACGTAACTTATTAGTTGGAACACCAAAAAATGCTCTCATTTTGGCTGGATCCTTAATTAGGAAGAGCATAGCATCAAGTTGGTGTTCCGTCGGTATTCCTATTTTCACCAATTCAGAAAAAACTTCATCCTCCGAGTAACAACGTGAATGCCCTCTCTCCATGATAGCAAGTCCCCCTTAGCAATCTCATGTAAGACCATCAAGTACAAATAAGCCCAGATGACTCATACTTTATAATTTGATAAATGGAACTGTGCAATGGGTCAATGATCAATACATTAAAAAAGAAAAAAATAATAATTCTTTTTATTAATTAAGAAGCATATGTGCACATTATGGAATCTTTTCATCAAACACTATAAGCCTGTGGCTTTTATTTTAAGACTGATCATTACAGTGTCCTACAAACACTACCATATTTTTTCCTTGGACAGTTGATAGTATCTAGGTGGGGCTTGAGTGCAACAGTGGTCCCAGGTGAATAAATATTGTACAGTGATACATATTAGTTCTTCTTTAATAAGGAAGTAGAAAGATGCTATAGGATCCAAATGAAGCATCAAGCATCACTACATCAATATTCAACAGCTTTGCCAGTGGATCACAGGCTTAGGACATGACTTTGTAACTTGTACAAGTTTGGAGACATTCTCCAAATGTGTTATTGCTATCTGCAAGGGGTGGACATGCTTGGAATAAGCCAAGCTGAATGATAGTCTCAATATAAACAAGGAATGCTTTATCAGTGGGAATGTAGTGAAGATTACATCACAAACTAATTGCTTTGGAAATTTGGAGGGACTCAAAAAAAAGAGAAAAAAAAAAAAAAAACTATTCTTATTGTTAAATTTCTCTAAGCTCTAGATGGCCCCCCACCCATTGAGCCTAACTTAAGCTTGCTCAAGAAAATAACTTAAGCTTCAGTGTACTGTATTTGTAAGTCAATTACAACCAATACAAATACAATATTGAGTTTTTTGTTAACCATCAAAAGCTTTAGCTTTAACAAACAACTTTCAAACTTTCAGTTACACTAAGGTTGCGTTTACAGTAAAATATTTAAGTTTCAGTAAACGATTTTATATTTGAAACAAATGGAACAAATAAAAAACTCTTTCATTTTGATTGCTACATGTTTAGCCATCTATGAGATACCAAAAGGTAACATAATCAGTCAATAACACTCTTATGCAAGCCATTATTTGACACCATTTTCATCCAAGTTTGCTGTTATCATTACACACAATCATATGTATAAATTAACATGGATTCTAACAATCACAACTAATACCAACAGGATTCAGCAAACTTGGGTGAAAATTAACATGGATACAGCAAAACACAATCACTAATAAATGAAAACCTTACACCAACAGATTCTAACAATTACAACTAATACCAAACAATAAAATCCACCAACTATGAACACACACAGGCAGGCACACATGTAAACTAAAATGCTATGCTTTGTAAAGTGTAAACTATAATGCCCTATAATTCATTAAATACTAATAATTGAAAGCATAATTGATAATAGAAGTTACCAGTGGAGTCGTGGACTGAACTGACTAAAAGTTTGAAGGCAAAGAACAAGCACAGATATAGAGCTTCAGCCACTGACCACCGACGTCTGAAGGAGAGGCACAAAGAAGGCGAGAAGTGGAGGAGGTAGTGAGTGAGAGTGAGAGGCACCGAAGTCTGAAGTAGAAGAAAACAAACAAACAATACACGGATTCTTTACATGCATAGATTCAATAATCCCAAATGGGTTTGCAAAAAATAAGAAATAGGAGAAAGATTCTGGGAAGAATGGAATAAAAAAACAAATCAAATAGCAAAAAAAATGGAGAAGATCATACCTGTCTCGGCTAGAGAGGAAATCAAAAGACCCCTTAGCTGGAGAAAAAAACAAATGGAAATGAGTACATGGTAGATAAACAAATGAAAAAAAAAATAAAAAAAAAAAAAAAAAAAAAACGAAGAAAGAAAGAGAGGAGAACCTGGAACAGTGGACGGTGTGCTAAAGGTAAAGATGAGAAGATGAGAAAAGTGATAAGGATTTTGTGGGGCAAAAGTCATCAGGGGTGTAGGTGAAGGGCATGAATGCGGGTTGGTGGGAGGGTATTACAGTAAAACTGCAATGAGGCAGTTTTCCCTCATTGATTTTCCTCTTGATTTGGGAGGAAAAGTTTTGTGGGCCCGGGAGAGAAAATTTTCTCCCGGGTATTCCACTCCTATGTTCTCCCCTCTCCCAAACAAGGGAAAACCCATTTTTCTACTCCATTTTCCTTCTTATATTTTCCATCCACCCTAAAATCCACCCAACCAAACACAATGTAAGGGACGCCTTCGTGAGTTTGAGGGGGAGCTATTAACGTATATAGTGTTGTGAGCTTTAGGCCGAACTAGATTACTTGCATAGCACACATTCTTATACTACACTCTTTCTTGTACTGCGCACATATGCCTCCTATATAAAGGCACTCATGTATATTCTATTTTTGAGAAATATAATACAAATTATTCAGTATTTCTAACAGGTGTAATTGTCAAGCTCAATCCATATTGGATATAACAGTAAAAATATGTTATTAAAATTTATTAGATAACAGTTAAAAAAAAAAAAACTTAATAAAAGAAGGTTAAAGAGATTAAATGGAAGCTAGAGCACCATATGGCAGGATCTCATACACTTCTGCATGAGACTTCTGCTTTTATATATATACTAGTTAAAAGTTTATGCGTTGCGCAATTTACTTCAAAAAGATATATGTAAATAAATTAAAAGATTCAAAACTATATTAATAATTAGTTAGTCACATTATAAAAAACATTAATGTTACGACATATAATTAATACATACATTTGAGTCACTTTTCATGAACACGGTGTGTAATATATAAATTTTACATATTAAAACATAAAATTATGATATACAATTAAAACAAATATTAAATTTGTTTTAAATTACTTGAAAACTTTTGCTAATATCTTAGATGAAGTAGAATTTTAAATTTCTTATAGTTTAGAAAATAGATTTTTAAATTATTGGTAAAAGAGTTTGATCTACATTAACCATCTATTGTCACTATATTAATAATTAATGACAGTATGCATAAAGTATTATAACCTATTACCAAAACACTTTAATTTTGAAAGGAAAAAATTGAAAATGAATGGGAATTTTGAGGAGATAAAACATGGTATTTGAGGCTTATGAGCACTATTTCATAATGCATAATGTAAAAAGGGAAAGAATAAGTGTTAACCTTAAGTGTAGAGTAAAGTTGCTTAAGATGATTATATATGAAATTTTCACATGTTTTGTAACCAAATAGACAAACAAACTCTTCATAAGAGCGTCATTAAAAAGTAAAATAAATACTAAACTAAAACTCTTAACTCACGAAGAAAAAAAAAAAAACAGAAATTTGTAAAACTTAAACTTTTTCAAGTGTGTGGATTGAAAATTTTAAAAGTATATAAATAAACACTTAAATTAAAATATGACAAAAAAGTGTAGTGACAAAATAAAAATTGTAGATAATTCATATAGTGATGAAGAGGGAAAAAAAAAGTTGATATCAACTAATAAACTTTTGTATCTATCAAAAAATTAATATAGCAATGGTTTAAAAGTTGTAAACTTACTCTAGATTTAGTGGAAATATAATTTTATACTATTAAAACTTTAGCTAATAGAGTTTAATCTCAAGAAAACTATCTTCATAAAAGTGTCATTAAAAAGTAAAAATCAATACTAAACTTAAATTCAAACTCTCTTAATCTGTGGAGGTGTGAAGCTAAAATCTAAATCTTTAAAACATCATGCTTTTGCTCAATTATTCTCCTTTTTATTAATAAAAATTTTACTATTCAAGAAAATTAATTTAATCTAATAATGAATACTATCAGCCATGTTCAGGAAAGAAGAGAGGGCAGGCAAGCTTAGGGGAGTCTAGATCTGTAGGGGTGCACCCCAAATATCCCATCTCCTTTTTGCAGACGACTGTATCATCTTTTGCAGAGCCACAGTCGAGGAAGGCAGAAACGTGATTAATGTCCTAAAGGAGTACAAAGGGGGTCCAGGGCAAAAGCTAAATAAAGTGAAAACCTCTCTTTTCTTTAGCAAGAACACTAGCAGTGACACCCAGGAAGAGGTTAAGACTATGTTATGAACCTGGTTGATGGTAGTTGAATTCGAGGTCAACTAGGCCTCCTTGAACAAGATGAAGAGAATTGAGTTTGGGGGAAGAGAGAAGATACAGAGAAAAGAATTATCAATTAACAAAATGGTTCAATGTTCTCCTTACAATTGGTTATCCTTTTATATACTTGTAAACCCCCCCAATCATAACCGTGTAACAACCTTATAACTACCATGACAGCCTAACTAACTCCAGCTCATAGTCTAACTAACTAACTAACTCTAACCTACACTGGCAGTCCTCCCATGATCAGCTGTGCATGCATGCTGTGCACCCTCTTATGCAGCCTCACCTGCATTAGCCTTGCATTATACAGCCCACCTGCATTAGCCATTCATCAGCATCACATCATCAGCATCCCATACGCATTGCCTCACTGAATTCCTAACAGACTATGCTTGGAGCACAAATAATTAAGCAACACGAGAGGTACTTGGGCCTACCCTCTTTGGTTGGTCAAGTTAAAAAGAAGGCTTTTAATTGCATAAAGGATCAAGTGGGGAGGAAAATAGCGGGCTAGAAAGGTAAATTGATGTCCAACATAGGGAGAGAGATCCTTATTAAGGCGGTAGCTCAAGCCACTCCCACTTACACAATGAGTTGCTTCAAACTCCCATACTCGTTGTGTAGTGACTTAAATTCTATGATGAGTAATTTCTGGTGGGGTCAGAAGGAAAATGAGAGGAAAATGGCTTGGGTTTCTTGGAAAAAGTTTTGTAATCCAAAATCTAAAGGCGGCATGGGATTCAAGGACCTAAAAGCTTTCAATTTGGCCCTATTAGCTAAGCAAGATTAGAGGATTCAGCAAGATAACAACTCCCTCATTCATAAAGTTTTCAAAGCAAAATTTTTTGCTAAGTCCACCTTTATGGAAGCTCAATTGGGAAGCAGACCATCCTATGTCTAAAGGAGTGTCTTTGCTGCAAAGGGGATCATAGACAAAGGATCCCGATGGTGTATTGGGAATGGTAGATAGGTAAAGGTGTGGGAGGACTAGTGGATCCCCTCTCAGAACACCTTCAAAGTATTAAGCCCGAGGCCCCAAGATTCTGACATTGATGTAGTGGCTGATCTCCTAGATAGAAAGAGTGGCTCATGGGATGCAAATCTGGTGAGATGTACTTTCCTTTCCCACGAAGCCAACACTGTTCTGAGCATTCCTATAAGTCTGAGTCTCCCCCCGGACTCACTGATCTGGGCCTGGACCAAAAATGGTTGTTTCTTGGTTAAGAAGAGCGCATATCAGGTGGCCTTTGGATGGTTGAAAGAAGGCAAACATAAAGATAATGGAGAGGGAACCTCAAATTCCACAAAGTTGGAGAACCTGCGGAAGGACATTTGGAAACTGAATTGTCCAAACAAAGTCAAGCTTTTTATGTGGAAGGCCTGCAAAGATATACTAAAATAAGAAAGGTGCTCACTGAGGACAGCTGCCCCGTTTGTGGAAGGTGTGAATCATCAGGACACATCTTTTGGGACTGCAAGTTGGCTTCAGAGGTCTGGTTTGAGTCAAATTTAACTCTCCCAAATCTCCCCGACTCTCAAAAGGAGTTTATTGACGTTGTTTGGTTTTTGATGGAGACCCAAAAAGTAGTAGATTAGGACCTCTTTGCCATCATAGCGTGGAGCTTATGGAATAATAGGAATTCTGTTAAGCACGAAGGAAGGTGCAAACCAGCTAAATAAATTGTGAGAGAGGCATTGAACCTTGCTAAAGAATTCCAGCAGAACTTCACCCCCGCCCCCCCTAACTAGGCATACTCCCATACCAAAAATTTCTTTTTGGAAGCCCCCATATCAAGGTTGGTATAAGGTAAACGTGGACGGGGCAGTGTTTAAGGAGTTAAATTGCTATGGCGTTGGAGTTGCGATTAGAAATGAAAGGGGGTAGATGATGGGGGCAATGAGCAAAAAGCTCGAACTCCCATTGGGAGCGTTGGAAATAGAAGCGAAGGCAGCCGAGGAAGGAACCTGTTTGGTCAGATAGCTTGGTTTGACCCTGATCATTATTGAAGGTGACTCACAAATAGTGATGAATGCCATTTCTAGTCCTGACCCGTCTGCAAGCTTCATCAAGAAAGTCATTGAAGTAATCAAAAGCTAGCTCATGCATAGCAAAGACTGGAAATCAAATGCCATGCGAAGGTCTTGCAACGTAGCAGCCCACCTGTTGGCCAGACATTCTAAGCTTGTGTCTGAATGTATTATTTGGGTGGAAGATACTCCACCAATGTTGGACTATCAAATTCTAAAAGATGTAACCCGTTTGGGCTTTGTCCCCTATTAATGAAAGTTTAGACCAATTTGAGTATCAAAAGATCAAAAAAAAAAAAAAAAAAAACTACTCTTGTCATTCTTATTCAATATGAAACTTCACACATGCACACCCAACAATCTCTCCCCACATGTGTGAGGCCTTTTTGTGGGCTTTGATTAAGTCCTACTAGACCTTGGCTATGGGTTTTTTTTCCCTTCACCAACGCATCATCAATGGGTCTCTTGTACACCATATATGGAAACCACAAGTCAAATTTCATTTTTTTCAACAATTTTGCAAATTTATTTCATTATTAGAAAGTATTGTCAATTTCATTTTGTATCAATTCATGCATTTCATTTTTTTGTTTTGGAATAATATTGAATAATTAATTTTATATTTAAAATTAATTTTTCTATGAATATGTTTTTTGTAGAAAGATGGAATTAATTCTAGAAAAACTTATCAGGAACGCATGAGAAAATGTGTGTAAAGAAGAAGGCTAATGAACTATATTTTTACAAATGCAATAATGAAGTTAAAGAATGCTAACCCAATTAAATTTGAGTCCAATTAAAGCAAGGAATCAATAGCAATTTGTACTAAATCCAAGTCAAATTTGGACTAGGATTGCTACTTGCACAAGCTTTAAATTTCATCATAATTCATTTCAGTTATCTAACTTTGCCTTCGTACATTTCAGTTCTCTAAGTTTCAAATTTATTTAATTAAAGCATCTTCATCAACTTCGGATAAATATTGTGGTTAATTGTCCAAAAAAAAAATTTTTCCTTCAAATTTTTTTAAATGAAAAAAAAAATTCCAATTAATGATTGAAAAATTATTCTTAATTTAAAAAAAAAATTAACGGAAGTTGACAAAAGGGATTTAATGGAATAAACTTGAAATTTAAAGAACTGAAATGATCAAAAGCAAAATTAGATGACTAAAATGAATTATGGTAAAACTTAGAAAATGAGCTTTGCATTTTAGCTAAAAATATATGACATGTCATATTTAATTGCATCTATCTTCTCAACTAAACACTTAAAACTACAAGTCGTCCGCTCATGCATATTTATCTCTTAGTCTACACGTGTTATTTTCCAATTGGTTAGTGGAGTTCGTTACAGGTGTCGTTTCAGTGTTTCATTCTTCATTCTTCTTTTCCAGTTTCTTTCCTTTTCCCATTGATTATCCAAAATATATATATATATTATTTCGTTCCCACTGACTTAGACTTTGAGTACCCCGCGGTTAGTGGTGCAGCCATGTGAACATCTTTTTAAGGTAGCATTTCTAATGGGTATGATCATTGATCAATGATGACCTGCAAAGCATGAAATATATGAGTATTTTCAAACTCATAATGATGCAATAGAAGTATAGAACCCCAGTGATAGAGAAACTACTGTGCTAACAAACAAAAACTAAATCTACGAACAGTGATTCTTGCTTCTCCAATCAGTAATGCACGACTTAATGCAGTGTATAAAGCAAGAAATAAACCACAAGTCGTTTATGCGGAAACATAAAATGCTTTTCACGTTTTGCTTTCCAACTTCCAAGCTTGCTTTATTCTTTAAGTTCTGCTAGAAGTCAAATTTTTGTGTAAACTCACTCCATGAAAAGAGATGCCAGACTAGCCAAAATGCTTTCCAGTGATCTCTCTTTCCTTTCCACAGATTTTCAATGCTACGTGATCATTGAGTTAGACTTTGAGAACACCGTGATTAGTGGTGCAGCATGGAAACCTCTTTTTATCACACTCCTCCAAACTTTTTATAACCATGACCATCCAACAAAGAACAAGAAACACAACGATAATGGCCAACCTCAGCCTGCTACTAGCGCTTCTCATTCTTTTCACCCCTTCTCTTTGTTGCCGTGAATATCAAAAACAAGCCCTTCTCGAGTTTAAATCCTCTCTCATCAAAACTACTAGTTCTTCCTCATTAGAAAGCCCAGTTGTTGACTTAGAGTCATGGAATTCCACCTCAGATTGTTGCAATTGGAACAGGGTCATTTGTAGTATTCGTTTTCATTCGAGGACTGTGATTGCTCTACATCTTGACTCCCTTGTTCTCAAGCAATCTGTGGAGCCCATAGTGGTGACTTCCACCATCTTGACACCACTCTTTCGCATTAGAAGCTTGATGAAGCTTGACATGGGAGGTAATCAAATACAAGGTGAATTGCCAGGTGACGGCTTTGCCAATTTAAGCAAATTGGTTTATCTTGATTTGAAGAATAATCACTTCAATGGCTCCATTCCCTCTCAACTTTTCCATTTGAGGTATCTTCGATATCTTGATATAAGTGGTAGTTCGTTCCATGGTATTCTTAGTGGGGAAGTGGGCTCTCTTCAAAACTTGCAGGTATTGAAGTTGGAAGATAATTTTTTTGGTGGAAATATCCCCAAGGAGATAGGGAACATGACAAAGTTGCAGCAATTGTGTCTTCGCAGCAACAAGTTTTTTGGTGAAATTCCATCTTCATTTTCGTATTTGAAGGGGTTGGAAGAATTAGACTTGAGGGATAATTCCTTGTCAATGAACATTCCAATTTTTATTGGCAATCTATCCAACATAACTATCTTGGCCTTGAGCAATAACAGGTTGACAGGTAGAATTCCATCGTCTATAGAGAATTTGACGAAGTTGGAAACACTTCAGTTGGAAAACAACCTACTCAGTGAAGAAATTCCATCTTGGTTGTTCACTATCAAGGGCATGAAGCGTCTTTTTCTAGGAGGGAATCATCTAACATGGAATAGCAATGCAAAGATAGAGCCAAAGTGTATGCTATCTGAATTATCTATGAAGTCTTGCGGTCTGGCAGGAGAAATCCCAAATTGGATTTCTAAGCAAAAGACTCTTGAAGTTTTGGACTTGAGTGAGAATGAGCTAGAAGGAATTTTCCCACAATGGCTTGTTGAAATGGAAGTCGGAAGCATATTTCTATCAGATAACAGTCTTACAGGTTCTCTCCCTCCTCGTTTATTCAACTCTCAGAGTTTATTAGTTCTTTCCCTATCTCAAAACAACTTTTTTGGAGAACTGCCAAACAACGTTGGTAATGCAACCTCTCTCATGGTCCTCATGTTGGCCGAAAATTATTTTTTAGGTAAGGTTCCTCAATCTATCTCTAATATTCATTACCTCCTATTACTAGACTTGTCAAGCAATCAATTTTTTGGCAACTTACCAGATTTTAGCTCCAATGATATGCTCAGTTTCATTGACTTTTCTTCTAATGAATTCTCTGGTGAAATTCCAACAAATTTTTCCCAAGAAGTAATACTTCTTGCATTGGGAAAAAATAAGTTTACTGGCCGCTTGCCTAGAAACCTGACCAATATGAGCAAGCTTGAACACCTAGATATCCATGACAACAAAATCACAGGTGAATTGCCAGAGTTTATTAGCCAAATCTCCACCCTTCAAGTCCTAAATTTACGTAACACCACCCTCCAAGGTTCCCTCCCTAATGGTATTTTCAAACTTCGTAGCCTCCAAATTCTTGACCTCTCAAATAACCATCTTGTTGGCAACATCTCTCCAAAGTTTGGAAATTTTTCCGGTATGATTGAAACATCAAACGAATTTTCATCACTCCCTGATTTTCTCACCATCTCAATCGAGTTACATTATCTGATAGTGATTTGGAAGAAGTCAAAACAAAGTCTCTCAAGCCATAACCTCGAACTCTACTCTTTGTTAGACCTATCAATGAACAAACTTTTTGGTGAGATCCCAGCATCATTAGGGAGATTGAAGGATCTAAAGCATCTCAACATCTCACATAACATCCTCTCTGGAAAGGTACCAATAAGTCTTGGTGACCTAGAGAGTCTAGAGAGTTTGGACTTGTCACATAATAAATTATCAGGCTTAATTCCACAATCACTAGCAAAGTTGCAAGAATTGTCTGTTTTGGATGTGAGTAACAATGAGCTCATAGGTAAGATTCCAGTTGGTGGCCAAATGGACACTATGAATGATCCAAACTTTTTTGCCAACAATAGTGGACTATGTGGAATGCAGATTCAAGTTCCATGTGCTGAAGAGCTATCACCAACAGAATCACCAACAGAATCATCAAAGGATGAGAGTAATGAGACATTGTTCTTATGGGAAGGAGTGGGGGTTGGATACTCATTTGGCTTCTTCATAGTTGTGGGAATCCTATATCATACTGGGTATTTTGTTCCTAAACCACTTGCAAATCATCACAGCCAACAAATAAGGCAAAGTGTTTAAGTTTCCAGTCTCATACAAGTTATGTAGTTCATTTTTTTATCAAATATCTAATTCTCTTCATGCAAAGACTTTCAATTAAACAATTATAACCAATAGTCATTCATAAGTATCTATCAGACTATGAGCCGTGTCATTCCACCTCAAAACCAATTGGTGATGAGAAAGACACACTCAAATCTTTTATGGCCTTTGACAAAACATCACGCGTGCCTGTTTGTAAAATGGTTGTAGGGAGTCAAATTGTGGTTCCCCCAACAATATCAATAAATTATATATGACACTGAAATGTAGAACAAAGCGAGAGGGCAACTGAGAATAAATATATAAAATATTATAGTCAAATATAAAATCCATGTAAATTGTTCTCTCTTGTTATACCATTTCTTTTTGGGTTTTCCTCTTCTTCTTCTTTTATTCATTTTTTCTTCTTTTTTTGGCTAGAAGAAAATATATAATGAGGCCAAAAGTACTACACGTTAGTCTAACTTTAGAGTTATCCAACAAAGAACAAAGAAAAACAACAATGGCAAAACTCAGACGCTCCTTCCAACTTTATATGGATTAAAAGAAATTCAACTCAAACACAACAATATTATACTTTCTATACTTAAAATTTTAATATATATATATATATATATTTCAATAGTTAAATTTGCTCGTAAAATATTGGGGGAAAAGAAAACTTTTTCTAAATTATAGGAATGAAAAATGAAATTCATCAAACTTTAGAGATGAAAACTATATTTTAGCCTAGTATAAAAATGCATACATGAATACAACTTTTCATTCTTTGGCTATATGAGATTACACTAAGCAATTCATTATTATTATTATTATTATTATGTTACAATAAGTGGAGAGAGGGATTGCAACATTAGTTCTTTTCATACAAGAGATCAAACAATGTTATTAAAATATAAGACTCTAGACCAATTCACTACTATTATAAGAACAAAGTTTAACTACAAAATTAATTATAGTCTAAGGCTATAACCTTATTCAATATTTTTTTATTGGAGGTGAATTTTGACAAATCCACCAATGGATTACATTTTCTTCTTATATCTTTCATGCTTGCAAAATTTCTAGAAAATTAAAAATCAATAGTTATGTCATCAATAAATTATTTAAATTGCAAGTTTTTGTAGTTTAAAATTGTACATAAAATATAATCTTAAAAATCATATAGTAAATAATATCCAATTAACAAAAAATTTAACATATATATTAAGAGCAAAAAGAACATGTAATCTAACGGTTATATTTTCAAAATATGTAGTAATATTAATGATATTGAGTAAGGTTTTTGTGAGGATAAGAGTCCAAATTTATATATTAGGCCTTGGGCCTTATCCGAGGACGTGGACATGTCCTAGGAGGAGTAAATGATTGGGAGAGGCCTAAAGTTGAGAATCACGTAAAGAAAGGATGGAAGACTATCGTCCAATGAGTATATCCTTCTCGGATACGATGAATATCAGCCAAGCAGATACTTGGACAATTTAGGTGACCTTCCAGGAAATTCCAATGATAAGGATGAACTTTAGGCACGTACAAAGGTGATAAGAATACAGAAATATGTAAAAGAAAAGCTGTTACCACCACATTAAATACATTGCAGCAAATTTTCTGGCCGCATTTATGTGGAGAAAACCCCTGAACAGTGCAATCTCAACCACCACCATTCATAGAGAGCCAAAGAAAATGCCTAATGGGACAAATACTCGAGTGAAGGCTTAAATGATTAACAAGTGTACGATCAAGATGGTATGAAAGGAAACTATATAATGTAAAGACCTCCCATAAGAGGGAGGAGAGAGAGAATAGAAGGAAACGAGAGAGAAAAAGAATAATTGTAGCACTAAGTGTTGAGAATTCAACCTAAATTCCAACTTGTAAGAAACAAAAAAAAAAATAGAGAAAACACACGTCAAAGAAAAATAATCACACGCACTAAATAGTATTTATGTGGTTCGGTAATTTGCCTACGTCCACGGAGTTGCAGGGATTTCACTATTATCAGGAAAAAATACAAAGTGCGACTACAGTGTTTTTCTCTCTCTCTAAAAACACAACAACAGTAGTAGTCACAAATCCTAATTATAAAAGCGGCTTTTATATCCTACTTACAGGGTTACAATGGGCTACAAAACGGGCTAAAAATAAATTAGGCTCCACAAAGCCCAACAAATCTCCCACTTGGAGACTAGTTCAATCATCAACATCAACCATTATCCTCCAAAAGCAATCCCTCATCCCTGCAACTCATCCTTCAGTCCTCAAGCTAGAAGACCAATTGAAACTGCACACAACTTCAACTTCTCAATAATGACACCCTTAGTCAACATGTCTGCCGGGTTCTTATATCCACATATCTTCTCAAGTATTACCAGCTTATCTTCAACAAGGTTCCAGATAAATTGGTATTTTGTCTGTATATGTTTCGACTTTGAATGAAAAGCCGAATTTTTGGCAAGAAAGATTGCACTTTAACTGTCACTGTGTAGAATGCCCATCTCCTACTTCTTATCCAATTCATCTAAGAAACCATGTAACCAAATCATCTCCTTTCCAGCTTCAGTTGCTGCAACATACTCAGCTTCTGTAGTAGGCAAAGTAACAATCTTTTGCAAATTTGAAGCCCATAATATAGCTGTACCACTCAAAGTAAATACAAACCCAGTAGTACTCTTTCTACTATCAACATCACCAGCAAAATCAGCATTTACATAACCTTGCAACTTCAAACTTGCACCTGTAAAGCAAAGACATGTATCTGATGAACCCTTTAGATATCTCAGAATCCACTTGATTGCCTCCCAATGCTGCTTTCCAGGCCTACTCATGAATCTACTCACAACTCCCACTGCATGTGCAATGTCTAGCCTTGTACACACCATAGCATACATCAAGCTGCCAATAGCTTAGGCATAGGGCACCTTGCTCATATGGTCCCTTTCTTCTTCTGTCTTCAGTGACTGTTCTTTGCTCAGTTTGAAATGACTACCCAAGGGTGTGCTCACTGGTTTAGATTCATTCATGTTGAACTTGCTGAGAACTTTCTTCACATACTCTGACTGTGAAAGTTTCAATGTACCATTAGCCTTGTCTCTAATGATTCTCATACCAAGGATCTGCTTTGCAGCTCCTAAATCCTTCATTGCAAACTGTTTTGATAATTGCTTCTTCAAATTATTAATCTCCTCAATGCTAGACCCTACAATGAGCATATCATCCACATACAACAGTAAAATGATATAAGAATTGTCAAAGAATTTAACATAGCAACAATGATCAGCTTCACATCTCTTAAACCCAATTTTATGCATAAAATTGTCAAATTTCTTGTACCACTGTCTAGGAGCTTGTTTTAGGCCATACAAGCACTTTCTCAATTTGCAAACTAGATTCGCTTGTCCCTGAATAATAAACCCTTCTGACTGAATCATGTAAAGGTCTTCTTCCAAATCACCATGAAGGAATGTCGTCTTCACATCTAACTGCTCAAAATGTAAGTTTTCTGCAGCCACCATTCCCAGCACCAGTCTAATTGTTGACATCTTCACAACTGGAGAAAATATCTCTGTGTAGTCAATGCCTTCCTTCTGCTGGAACCCTTTAACAACTAATCTGGCCTTGTAATGTTTGCTACCATCATGCTCATTCTTTATTCTGTATACCCACTTGTTGTGTAAAACCTTCTTTCCTACTGGCAATTCAATCAATTCTTATGTCTGATTCCCCAACAAGGAATCCATCTCATCCTTCATGGCTAACTCCCACTTGCTTGAATTTTCATCTTGCAAGGCTTCATCATAACACTCTGGCTCACCACCATCAGTCAATAGTAGATAATTTAAAGCGGGTGAATAACGCTGTGGAGGTCTAATGTTCCTAGAAGATCTGCAAACTTCAGCTACAAGTGTACTCTGATCTACTTGTGAATCTACATTCTTCTTATTTTCTTCACCCCTTTTCTGGACAATACTTTCAGTCAATCCATCTAAGTTGACAAACTCAGATTTCTTTTGATCTATCTTTGCAATATCTGAGACTACAGTTGACTTGTCCTTATACATAACCTGTTCAATAAATATCACATTTCTACTTCTAATGATTTTCCTGTTTTGTTCATCCTAAAACCTATAGCCAAATTTCTCATCACCATAGCCAATGAAAAAACATATTTTAGACTTAGCATCAAGTTTACTACGAGCATCAGAATCAATATGAACATAAGAAACACAACCAAAAACTTTTAAATGGGAAAACTTTACCTCTTTATCGCTCCAAACCTCCTCAGGAAGTTTGAACTCCATGGGAACTGATGGCCCTTGGTTTATCAGGTAAGCTGCAGTGCTAACAGCATCAGCCCAGAAAGTTTTTGGTAGTCCAGCATGCAACCTCATACTCCTAGCACGCTCATTAAGAGTTCTGTTCATGCGCTCAGCCACACCATTCTGCTTGTGGTGTCCCAGGAATGGTCTTTTCCATCCTAATTCCTTATGCAGCATAATACTCACTGAACCCTCCATCTATGTACTCTCCTCCATTATCAGACCTCAAACATTTTAGTTTTAAACTTGTTTCTGTCTCAACCATAGCCTTCCACTTCTTAAAAGTTTCAAATACATCAGATTTATTTTTCAGAAAATAAACTCATACCTTTCTGCTTGAGTCATCAATGAAAGTGATGTAGTACCTTGAACCTCCAAGGGATGCAACCAGAGAAGGCCCCCACAAATCAGTGTGCACTAACTCCAATTTTTCAGCCTTCGGTATCCTGCCAGTTTTCAAGAAGCTCACCTTTTTCTGCTTTCCTAAGATGGAGCTTTCACACATGTCAAAATCAATAGACTTCAATTCTGGTAGTTTTCCTTTTGATAGCAACATCTTCATCCCTTTCTCACTCATGTGACCAAGTCTGCGGTGCTATAGGCTTGTATCAGTACTTGCATCAGTAATTGCAATTGTGTCTCTTGGACTTGAGGTCATATATAGAGTACCAATCTTCTTTCCACGGGCAAATACCCTAGCTCCCTTTGTAACCTTCCAAGTACCACCAACAAATAATATTGCATGCCCTTCATCATCAAGTTATCCAACAGAAATCAAATTCCTCCTCAAGTCAGGAATATGTCGAACCTTCTCCAATAACCAAACAGACCCATTGGGCAACAATATCCGGACGTCTCCCATACCTACAACATCCAAGGCTGAACCATCAGCCAAATACACCTTACCGAAATCACCTACAATATAATTCTGTATGATTTCTCGATGTGGAGTGGTATGAAACGAAGCTCCTGAGTCCAAAATCCAATCATCAAATGGACTGTCTACTGCAAGAAGTAATGCATCCTGTACCTCTTCTGTTACAACATTAGCAGAATCATCTTCATTCTTCTTTTTAGGATTTTTGCATTGATTCCTAAAGTGACCTATTTTCCCACAATTCCAGCATTGTACTTGTTGGCCTGATTTAGATTTACTTCTGTTCTGATTAGAATTTCTGGATTTTGATCTACCCCGATTTGAATTTCTGTTATTACCTCTGCCTCTTGTCTCAAGGTTTAGGGCAGAACCAGATCCTGAGGTTTCACCTGCATCTCTTCTGCGAATCTCTTCAGCCAGAATTAAATCTCGAATATCATTGTACTTGAGCTTTTCCTTTCCTGTAGAATTACTTACTGCCATCCTCATTGCGTCCCAACTGTTTGGCAAAGAAGCCAAGACGATCAGAGCACGAATCTCATCATCAAAATCAATTTTTACAGACGACAATTGATTTGTGATAGTGTTAAATTTGTTCAGATGTTGTGCTACTGATGCATTCTCTATCATCTTCAAATTGAATAGTTTCTTCATCAGATGCACCTTATTATTTGCTGACGGCTTTTCATACATACCAGACAAAGCCTTCATCAGATTTGCTGTGGTCTTCTCCTTCACAACATTGTGTGCAACAGACCTAGACAGAGTTAACCTGATAACTCCTAGTACCTATCTGTCAAGAAGAGCCCATTCATCAGCCTTCATAGCCTCAGGTTTTGTCCCCAAAAGAGGCAGATGCAATTTCCTCCCATAAAGATAATCTTCAATCTGCATCCTCCAATACGCAAAGTCTATGCCATCAAACTTTTCTATTCCAGACGCCTTTCCTGCTTCCTCTGCCATTGCTCCCACTCAAACCTAACCCTAGGCTCTGATGCCAATTGTTGAGAATTCAACCTAAATTCCAACCTGTGAGAAACAAAAAAAATAGAGAAAACACACGTCAAAGAAAAATAATCACACGCACTAGATAGTATTTATGTGGTTCGGCAATTTGCCTACGTCCACAGAGTTGCAGGGATTTCACTATTATCAAGGAAAAATACAAAGTGCGGCTACAGTGTTTTTCTCTCTCTCTAAATACACAACAACAGTAGTAGTCACAAACCCTAATTATAAAAGCGGTTTTTATATCCTACTTACAGGGTTACAATGGGCTACAAAACGGGCCAAAAATAAACGAGGCTCCACAAAGCCCAACACTAAGGACTATTATCTTTCAGGAATATTGTTTCAATTCATAATCAATCTCCTTGGACACTAATTTCATCGACTTTTAAGTGTGTTTTCATGTTTGTTTATCTTTAAATCCTTACTAGCCGTTGTCCAATTCGCAAATAGCCCAGCTCTAATACACACTCTCTACAAATTCATTGTATTAGGCTTATTGGGCTCACTTCCCATATCTTGTAGGTTTGGGCTACAAATCATGACCCTACAATTGGCGCCGTCTATGGGAAGAGCTTGAGCGATAGTGAAAGCAACAGTTGATGATGGCAGAACCAGGTCCATAACCAGCAGAATCCAGGGCATCCCAACACGATAATCATTTTCTCAACTTGGAACAAAGAGGTGATCGTGAAGGTAGTGTGCATACCACACATACTGACCAAAACCAACCTTGAGATGGAAGTCATATTTCCCATGCAGAGAATAACAAGAACATGCAACTAGAGATTGATCAATTAAAAAGGGAGTTGCGCCATGCAAAGAGGAAGCGGACTTCTTCGAATTCTGATGATTATTCCGATGAAGAACAGGATGTTAATTACAGACGGAGGTCTCAAACCCCACCTAGTGAATCTTTTTCCTATGAGGATGAGCATTATCGTAAATGACAGTCTCGAAACCCGTCATGTGGAGGCGTAGGAAATGACGCTATGAGCAAGGCCTTGACCCAAATCTCCAAGTCACCTTTCACGCGTAAGATTGAAGAGGCAAGACTTCCTCGTCATTTTCATCAGCCAACATTCACTATCTATAATGGTCGAACAAACCCTGTGGAGCATGTGAGCCATTTCAACCAAAGAATGACTGTCCATTCCAAGGATGAAACTTTGATGTGTAAGGTTTTTCCCTCTAGTCTAGGACCAGTTGCAATGAGATGGTTCGATAGTCTAAAAGAAGATTCTATAAGTTCCTTCAAAAAGCTTACTCAGGTATTTGGTTCCCATTTTGTCACATGTCGTAGAGTCGCTCAGCCTTTGGCTTCCCTGCTATCCTTGAACATGCAAGAGGGTGAGACCCTGAAAACGTATTCAGATAGGTACTGGGAGATGTTTAATGAGATGGATGGCGATTTTGATGAAGTGGCCCTCAGTACTTTTAAGCTCAGCCTCCCCACTGACCATGGTTTGAGAAAATCTCTGAGTGGCAGACCTGTCACCAGTGTGCGTCAACTGATTGAAAGGATTGATAAGTATAAAATGGTTGAAGAGGATCAACAGCAGGGGAAATGGAAGGATAAGGTTATCTCTCAAGAGATGAGGGATTTCAGGTCAAATCGTTACAGTAACAATGGACCACGGAGAGATTTTGTCGGACAATCAGGGTCGGCGAGTCTTCAAGCAGTCAATGCCGTGTTCGAGAGCCAGTGCATCAGGTTTTGGAGAAGATTAAAAATGAACCGTTCTTTAATCGACCAAATAAGATGATGGGAAATCCTGAAAGACGTAATCATAACCTCTATTGCCAGTACCATTAGGATCATGGCATAACACAGAAGATTGTAGGAGTCTGTGGGATCACTTGGACTAGCTTGTCCATGAGGGCAAATTAAAATAACTCTTGCATCACTCCAATGGTCAGGGGAGCCAGGCAAGTTTGAAGCCTTGAAGAGATGAATCTTCAAGACCCCTCTTAAGGACCATCAATGTCATCTTCGCTGCACCATGGAGAATAGGATCCTGCCCATCCAAGGTGATGTCATCCACAGGAGACAATAATCAGGATCCGAAGAGGGCTAAAATGGATATTTCACCAGTCCTAGGCTTCTCAGATGAGGATAAGATTGGAACCATCCAACCCCATGACGACGCTTTGGTAATCACCCTTAAAATTAGAGGGTATGATGTGAAGAGGGTGATGATGGACCAAGGCAGTGGAGCTGAGATAATGTACCCCGGCCTCTATAAGGGGCTGAACTTAAAACCTGAGGACTTAACGCCCTATAGTTCCCCCTAGTGAGTTTCGATGGAAAAGTCGTTGTCCCAAAGGACCAAATAGGACTACCTGTGCAAACTGGTCCGAAGGTAGTAGAGGTAGATTTCATTGTTGTAGACGCGTATTCAACCTATACTGCAATCATGGCAAATCCTGGCTTCATACGCTAAGGGCTATTTCCTCTACTCTACATCAAAAGGTTAAGTATCCATCTAAAGGCCAGGTTAAAGAAATTTTGGGAGATCAATCTGTGGCCAAACAATGCTTGGTGGCTGCCATTCAACATAAGCCCGAGTTTGAATCCTCAACCCATGTTGAAAAGGATTTATAGCAGTTAAAACCTCCAGCGTTGCCCATCAATGATTCAGCCGAGGAGGTGAGGTGTAAAGATTTGGTAAAAGTTGCTATCGGGGACGATCCAAAGAAGTTCTTTCAGATTGGATCTCAGTTGCCTCCTCAAGAGAAGCAAGAGCTGATAGAATTCCTTAGAAGAAACATTGATGTATTTGCCTGGAATGCTTATGAAGCCCCGAGGGTGGACCCATAATTCATATGTCACCACTTGAAAGTCAACACTATCACCCCTAGGAAACAACCTCCTCGGCGCCCATCCAAGGAGCACACTGATGCAGTACGAGAGGAAGTAACAAAACTTAAGTAAGCTGGAGCTATTAAAAAAGTGTTTTATTCTGAATGACTAGCGAATACTGTGGTGGTGAAGAAGAAGAGTGGGAAATGGCAAGTGCGCATAGATTTCACGGACTTGAATAAAGCTTGCCCTAAAGATCAATTCCCTATGCCTAAAATACACCAGCTAGTGGATGCCACTGTTGGCCATCCTTGAATGAGTTTTCTGGATGCCTTTCAAGGTTATCACCAAATACCTTTAGCTTTGGATGATCAGGAGAAGACTGCTTTTGTTACCTTTATTAGGAACTACCACTACAAAGTAATGTCATTTGGCTTGAAAAACGCAAGATCCACCTACCAAAGAATGATGACGAGGATGTTTGAGTCACAATTGGGTAAGAATATTGAGATTTACATAGATGACATGGTGGTGAAAAGTAAGGTTGTTTCTAAGCATATGGAAGACCTTGGAAACATTTTTGAAGTTCTTAGAAGGTATAAGTTACATCTAAACACTTCCAAATGCTTGTTTGGCATGGGGTCAGGAAAATTCTTGGGTTATATGGTAACTTACAGGAGAATTGAGGTCAACCCTGACCAGATAAATGCCATTAACAATTTACAACCACCTCGGAATCCCAAAGAAGTCCAGAAATTGACTGGAATGGCCGCTACTCTGAACCGATTTACCTCTCGATCAGCGAATAGGTGTAGACTTTTTTTCTTGTTAATCAATAAGTGGAAAGGGTTTGAGTGGACTGAAGAATGTGCTTTAGCTTTTCAGCAACTTAAAGACTATCTAGCTTAGCCACCAATCATGTCCAGTCCTAAGCCAAGTGAAGTCCTGTTTTCCTACATTACTGTGGCTCCTTATGCTGTAAGTTTGGTGTTGATACAAGTTGATCGCGGTGTACAAAGTTCAGTTTATTACATGAGTAAGTCGCTGCATAAGGCCAAGATTTGTTATCTGCCACTAGAGAAAGCCATCCTGGCAATAGTGCTTGGTACACGGAAGCCGCTTCATTATTTCCAAGCACATACAGTTGTTGTCCTTACCCAACTTCCACTTAAAATCATACTTCGAAGTGCTGACTACACAGGGAGGATAGCTAAATGGGGTACAATTCTAGGGGCTTTTGACATCAAGTACATGCCTCATACCTCTATAAAGGGACAAGTCCTCACAGATTTGGTGGCTGAGTTCACTCAACCCCTATTAGAAGAATTGAAACCAACACAGAACATGGATGAAAAATCGATTGGCATGATCTCTCAACGAAGCCCCTTATTCTAGGAGGTGTATGTCGATGGTGCAGCAAATCAGAAAGGTTTCGGAATAGGGTTAATGCCGATATCCCCTGAGAAAATCGTTATTGAAAAGTCATTAAGGCTGAACTTCACGGCCACAAATAATGAGGCTAAATATGAAGCTCTACTGATAGGAATGGCAATGGTTCAAAGAATGGGAGGAAAGTCAGTGGAAGTTTTCTCGGACTCAAGATTAGTCGTCAGCCAAGTAAAAGGAGAATTCAAGGCGAAAGATGAAAAAATGCAAGGGGACCTGCGCCAAGTTAGATGTCTGCAATCAGAGTTCGAATCTTTTAACTTGTTGCACATCCCCAGAAATGGTAACGCACATGTTGATTCTCTAACCACGCTTGCAACCTCCTCAGCACAGAATCTGCCTCGGGTTATCCTCGTTGAGAACTTGTACAAACCCACGGAGATAAAAAGAGAGACAGTTCGAGTTCATTAAATCAGAGTTAAGCCAAGTTGAATGGACCCTATAATTCAATTCTTGAAGGAGGATACTTTGCCTAAAGAAAGGTTAGAAGCTAACAAAGTACGAAGGAAGGTTACTAGATTCTGGCTATCTGAGAACCAGAAATTATAAAAGCGTTCCTTTTCAGGGCTATATTTGTTGTGTGTATATCCTAAGATGATTGAATCGCTCCTAGAAGAGTTGCATGAAGGAATTTACGGAAGCCATACTGGAGGCAAATCCTTGGCACATAGAGCCATTACCCAAGGCTATTGGTGGCCAAATATGCAAAAGGAGGCCTACGTATATGTTAAAAAGTGCAATTAATGTCAACAGTTTGCATCAAACATACACCAACTAGGGGGAATCCTTAATCCATTATCCAACCCATGGCCATTCGCTCAATGGGGCTTAGATATTGTGGGTCCATTCCCTAAAGTAGTAGGAAACAAGAAGTATCTGCTAGTCGACATAGATTATTTTACCAAATAGGTTGAAGCTAAACATCTAGCAAACATCAGAGACGTGGACGCGAAGAAATTTGTCTGGAAAAACATTGTCACTCAGCTTGGGATTCCTCACACCCTCATCTCGAACAATGGTCTTCAGTTTGATAACAAAGCATTCATAAGTTATTGTTGTGAATTGGGAATTACAAATAGATATTCCACTCCTGCTTATCCCCAAGGGAATGGGCAAATGAAAGTTGTTAACAAGGTCATAGTAAATGGACTAAAGAAAAGGTTAAATGACGTGAAGGGCAATTGGGTGGAAGAACTGCCACATGTCCTCTGTACATATAGAACTACGCCTCGTAAGTCTATAAGAGAGACCCCTTTTTCAATGACTTTTGGGACTGAGGCTGTTATCCCTCTGGAGACTGGTTTCCCAACGTTAAGAACTAGTTCATTCAATCCGAGTAGCAATAATGAGCAGCTAGAGAAGAATTTGGACCTGATTGAAGAAAGGATGGAAAATACAATGGTACAATTGGCATATTATCAACAAAAGCTCAAATAAGGTTATGATGCCAACGTAAAGTTAAGGTCTTTAACACTTGGTGATCTAGTGTTAAGGAAAGTTATGAGTACTGCAAAGAACCCGGCTTGGGGAAAGTTAGAACCCAATTGGGAAGGGCCATATCATATTACCTCAGGGGTTGGCATCGGGGCATATTTTTTAGAAGACTTAGATGGTCATGTAATACCACGCCCATGGAATGTAAACAACCTTAAAAGGTATTATTATTAAACGAGTTTTTTCCTTGATCAATATTTTTATCTATTACATAAAGGTTTTGTATTTTCTGCCATTACGATTCTTATAAGTGTTTAAACTTAAATTCAATTATGCCTGAAGTCCTCAAACCAGATGATATGAGTTAGTTAACACTCCATTATAGTTCTTATAAGTATTTAAACTTAAATTCAATCATGCCTGAAGTCTTTGGACCAGATGATATGAGTTAGTTAACACTTCATTACAATTTTTATAAGTGTTTAAACTTAAATCTAATCATGCCTGGAGCCTTCAAACCAGATGATATGAGTTAATTAACACTTCATTACAATTTTTATAAGTGTTTAAACTTAAATTCAATCATACCTGAAGTCTTCGGACCAGATGATATGAGTTAGTTAACACTTCATTACAATTTTTATAAGTGTTTGAACTTAAATTCAATCATGCCTGATGTCATTGGACCAGATGATATCAGTTAGTTATCACTCCATTACAACTATTATAAGCGTTGAAATGGATCTTAAACCATATTAGACTTCTTGGACCATATACTGGGGTTAAAATTAATGCTTAATGGCGTCCCTTGTAAGTGTTAGACAGAGCCCAATTCAAGTAAAGTCATTAAGTACAAAAATATGCCTAATGCTTTAATCAAGCCCTTAGATTAACACACCCGAGTAAGGTAAAGTACTTAATTATTTGCTTAAGTATCAAAGAACGTAAAGGACACCTTTATCTTCCATTGTTCGCTAAATTCATTATTAATTCTTAAATAACCCAGTTTTTGCCATTGTTTAATTTATTTACGTCATTAGCAAAATATTGTTATTGATTCTGCTCAAGTTAAAGTAGCAATAGATCAACGTTATCTACCATAACAATAAATCTTTTAATGCATACAGTGAAGGTATAGAAAATAAAAGAAGAATGCTTTCATTGATCAAAAAGTATTTTTCATTCCCTTACAACACTATAAAAAAAAATAAAAATAAAAATAAAAAGACAACAACAACAATAAAGGTCCTAATAATATCTAAACCTTCGTCTTGGAGACTAAGGGATAAACAGTCTGGCTGGACTGGGTGGTAGCAGCATCTGGGGCTTGATCCTTGGGTTCAGAAAGAGTTTTCTTCTTATCCAGGCCCTTACCCTTGTTCTGAAGATCCTCGGCTTTCTTGCCTTGGCCACCAGCTTTATTAGACCCCTTAAGAGCTTCAAGGAGAGCAGAAGGGGCTTGGCCAACCAATGGCTGTTCCGATGCCTTTGGAACTTGTTCAGAATGAGAGGGGTCAGGACCTGGGAGTTTGCAAATGTCAGGATCGTAGTATATGCTCCCAACTCACCTCAAGTCAGAATTAATAAGGACCCCAGCAGCATCAAGGGCTTTACCCCAAGATACATCACAGTAGTCCCTACATACTGCAAAGAGCTCCTTTGTGAGTTTGGCTTGAGTCTCCTCTACCCCAAGCTTATATGCTGCCTGCTTCTCAGCCTTAGCTGCCTCCTTGGCCAGTTGGGCAGCTTCCCTGGCCTTCTGAAGCTCAGCTCGAAGATCCTTCACCATTTGCCTCTCTATTTCCAGATTAATTTCAGTTATATGTAACTACTGGCATTGATCTTCGGCCTGCTTTTCAGCATTCTTGAGGCCTGCATCAGCACTATCCCTGGCCCTAATCGCCTCTTTTAGCTGCCCGGACAGGTTAGCGTAATCCTCCTTAAGATTACCCAAAGTTTTCTCAGTCTCGAACCGAGAATGGGCCTCCGCCTTGGCTTCATTGCGGGCATCTTTACTCCATTCTTCGACCACGTAAACTTGTTGGGTAATCTACATAACAGAATAAGAAAAATTTAGTGTAAAACAAAGAAGAGGGATGAATAAAAATGACCAACGGTTTACTTAGAGAAATGGATCAAATCACGTACCATAACCAGGTCCCTCTTAAGGGATAGGAAGAGTTCTTGCTGACTAAAGCGCCTGTAAGCATCCATATCTCTTGGTAGGAGAAGTGGTTGCTCCAAAGCCTTAGCAATAAGACCTGCCTACTCCCCTTGATAGTTCCTTACTGAGGTGTCCCAAGGGAGGGGGGCACCATCTAACTCCAGCTTAGGAGACCATATGTGCAGTCTTCAGTGCACATGAACTGCGAGAGGATCCTCTCGGCCTTCAATAGACGAAGACTTTTTGCTTCGTTGGTCTTTAACCACTTTCTGCTGCTTATTTCCCTTTGAGGGGTCCACCTCACCTTCCTCAAGGGCTACATTAGGCCTTTTCTTCTTCAACTCAGGGATTGGCTTTAGGCCAAGATTAGCAGGAAGCTGAGGAAGGGGTGGGGGAAGATTGGCTGTAGGCTGGGACTTATTGGCTTCTTTTGGTTTGGAAACTTTATTCCTCGCCTTCATACGGTCCCTTAGACTCTTGCTACCCGTATTCAAAGCCATTCCCTCTTCCTCTTTTGAAGAGTCGTCCGGAAGGGCAGTTATTAAAATGGGGGAGCGGATGCTAGATTGCCTGTCGGTCTCTTCCTCGACGTCCGAGAGGGGAATCACCTGAACCTCTCTAGGCTCCTCTTATTCAAAGTGGAAATTGTCAATTTGTTCCTCTAGTGAAGAGGCTGAGGAAGCGACTCCTTCTCCTACCGCGGCTACCTCAAAGGGAACCTGCTGAACTGGAGGGGCGTGTAGGGGAACACCCTGTGGGACTGGATGTTCTACTGGTGGAAGGTCGTGTGGAGCCAAGAAATTAGGCCAAGATACGTCTATCCGAGCTAACCGATAATCGTTCGCCCTTATAGTGTTGCCGACCTCTTGAAATTTGTTGGAAAGGGGTTTGAAATCCAAAATTAGGTGGACAGCCCAATGTTGCCCATCTTCACTTACAAAAATCTGGGATCTAAGTAGGTAGTTGAAGGTTGCTACGTTGGTCAAGCTGAGCCGAGGAGCTACGCGCCTTCTATCTGTTAATACCACAACAAAGCTAAACATTGTCAAAAACTTAAAGTAAAACACTAATACACAAAGAAAAAGAACAAAGCTAATGACGAAGAACCTAAATCTATTGTTAAGGAACCTAAATCTAGGACATCCCACCTGGCTCTCCTAGTTGGGTTGGGCCAGTGGCGGAGCTAGAATCTAACTTGAGAGGGGGCAAAAATTACATTTGACAAGGACATTTATACACATGCAAGCGAACATATACATACAATATTTGAGACCAATTTGCAAAATAACAATTCACTCGTGTATGCTAAGCCATATTTAAATGCAAGAAAATTCTCAATAAAATAGCATATTCATTATATTATATTTATCTATTTAGGAATTTATTTACATGAATAATCCTTTTAAAATTTTAATTATAAAAAAAGTTATAACTCTACTTACAAATTGAAAGATTTTTAGTTGTTAGATAGACATAAAGTTCAACTTATGTAAATTTCTATTATTTTTGTATAGCTATATGTTATAGGTCTATTTATTTTAGCTTAACATGCAAACTTATTTTTGAAAAGCCATCCTATTTATTAACCATTTATTTATACTCCAATACAAGAAATGCACTTAAAAAGTTACCAAAGAAAGAGAGTAGAAAAATCAAACAATATGGGGTTATAAGTTAGACACGCATCAAGGTATCTGTTTGTTTGTTTGGTTATTTATTTTTTATTATTTTTTATTTAATAATAGAATTGGATTATGTTAGTATAGGATGGGCTTATATTTTAAATGGGCAAAAGTGGGCTATGATCCTAATTATCTCATGCAAGCAGCTGATTGTTTGTTTACCATTTTATAACTTTTCATTAGTAATAGTTCTATTTTTTTACCTCAAATGCATCAAGGTAAGTTAAGTAAATATTAACAATTTTTTTGGGTGGGGCCAGGGGGGGCAAGTGCCCCCTCTCGACCCCCCCTGGCTCCGCCCCTGGGTTGGGCAATGAAGACCGTCATGCCACGCTCTCAAGACGATCAGGTAGTCATCTTTCATCCCCTTGTTAGACTTGGGAAGATAGGAGATGAGCCTGACTATGTCGGATTGGGATTTAAGGTAAAATCCTGCCCCCTTTTGTTTATGATACTCGTACATATGGACTACATCGAGCCAGGTGAGTCCCAAGCCTAAGTGCTAGTTCAGAGCATCAATCGCTCTGATGATCCTAAAGAGATTAGCTGCTCACTGATGGGGACAAAGCCTATGGTTACGAAGGTAATCTCTTGTAATGCGACCCATAGGGAGAGTCATTCCTCCTTTTATGAAGGCTGTCATAGGGATTATGACCTCTCCCACCGCTCAGTCAGTTGCTATTCCTTCCGGGGGACAATACCGCAAGACTACTTCTTGCAATATGTGATACGTTTCTTTAAATATTTCTATCATGGCAAGGTTGTCCACTAAATACTTAAATCTACCCATTTCGGATGAATAAAAACGGAAAATACTGAAAACGACAACTGGGAAATGAGAATTTGAAAGCTGAGGAAGTTGGCCAAGGAGAAAAAGAAGGGTTGGAAGAAGTTAAAACTTACACAAACTAAAGTGGAGGATGATCCTTGCAATCTTTAGAAGGGTTCTCAAAGATTTCTAAAGAAACAAGATTTTGATGATTTAGTGGGTTTTGTGAGTTTGAATGCTTGAGTTCGCTGGAGAGTCTGAAGATTGTGAAGTAAAGAAAAGATGATTTCCTTTGAAGCTTTATATAGGGGGCAAAATGAGTGGGAATTATCCCGCCCAAATCCTGAGGAAAAATATCATCCGTTAGATCTCTATCTCACCGTTGGATGCTAGAGACATAGCATCGCCTAGAGCAATTAATAGCGCTTCGTGGATTCCAAAACATTAGGATTAATGATAAAGCACACAAAACCATACTCCCACACGTGTAAATTCAAGTGTTTTGACTTTTCTAGCCCTCAATTTTAGAGACAAATCAAAATCCCCCTTCTTCTCCCTGGATGCGAGAGAAAAATCGGAATTTTGAAGGGCTATTATGAGGATAAGAGTCCAAATTTGTATATTGGGCCTTGGGCCTTATCCAAGGATGTGGACATGTCCAAGGATGAGTAAATGATTGGGAGAAGCCTAAAGTTGAGAATCAAGTAAAGAAAGGATGGAAGAATATCGTTCGTGGAGTATATCCTTCTCGAATACGATGAATATCAGCCAAGCAGATACTTAGACAGTTTAGATGACCTTCCAGGAAATTCCAACGATAAGGATGAACTTCAGGCACGTACAAAGGTGATAAGAATACAAAAATATCTAAAAGAAAAGTTGCTACCACTACATTAAATATACTATAGCAACTTTTCTGGCCATATTTATGTGGAGAAGATCCCTAAATAGTGCAGTCTCAACCACCACCATTCACAGAGAGCCAAAGAAGACGCATGATGGGACAGATACTCGAGTGAAGGCTTAGATGATTAACAAGTGTATGATCAAGATGGTATAAAATGAAACTATATAATATAAAAGACCTCCCATAAGAGGGAGGAGAGAGAGAATAAAAGGAAACAAGAGAGAAAAAGAATTACTGTAGCACTAAGGACTATTATCTTTCAGGAATATTATTTCAATTCATAATCAATCTCCTCGGACACTAATTTCATCGACTTTTAAGTGTGTTTTCGTGTTTGTTGATCTTTAAATTTTTACTAGCCGTTGTCCAATTCGTAAATAGCCCAGCTCTAATACCCATTCTCTACAAATTTATTGTATTGAGCTTACTGGGCTCACACCCCATATCTTGTGGGTTTGGGCTACAAATCGTGACCCTACAGTTGTAGTCTTAAACTAATAGCACTTTTGTTGCTAAACTTTGTCCCTATTATAAACAACATATTAATAGCACTTTTATAGCTAAACTTTGTCCCTATTATAAACAACATATTATTATTATTAATATTATTATTATTATTATTATTATTATTATTATTATTATTGAGGCCTAACTATTATTTTAGACATGCAACTTATCTCTCAACAAAATTCTATTTGTAATTTTTTTCAATAGATAAGATAGAATTTCAACCTATGACGTCCGCTCCATAATCATTGCTCACTATCATTAGGCCAAGTTAGTCCCTTGTCGTCAAATTAAATAAGATATGTGGATTTCTAAGTTGGGCTGCCTACACCAAAAACCGATTGGTATCTTAGTCCCGATAATAATAGCAATCATCAAGGAGTAGACATCATATGTTGAAATTCTATCTTATCTATAAAAATAATAATAATAAACCATGGAGCAGGCATCATCAATTCCTACTTTATATATATATATATATATATTCTTTTAAGTGTGTTTTCGTGTTTGTTGATCTTTAAATTTTTACTAGCCGTTGTCCAATTCGTAAATAGCCCAGCTCTAATACCCATTCTCTACAAATTTATTGTATTGAGCTTACTGGGCTCACACCCCATATCTTGTGGGTTTGGGCTACAAATCGTGACCCTACAGTTGTAGTCTTAAACTAATAGCACTTTTGTTGCTAAACTTTGTCCCTATTATAAACAACATATTAATAGCACTTTTATAGCTAAACTTTGTCCCTATTATAAACAACATATTATTATTATTAATATTATTATTATTATTATTATTATTATTATTATTATTATTGAGGCCTAACTATTATTTTAGACATGCAACTTATCTCTCAACAAAATTCTATTTGTAATTTTTTTCAATAGATAAGATAGAATTTCAACCTATGACGTCCGCTCCATAATCATTGCTCACTATCATTAGGCCAAGTTAGTCCCTTGTCGTCAAATTAAATAAGATATGTGGATTTCTAAGTTGGGCTGCCTACACCAAAAACCGATTGGTATCTTAGTCCCGATAATAATAGCAATCATCAAGGAGTAGACATCATATGTTGAAATTCTATCTTATCTATAAAAATAATAATAATAAACCATGGAGCAGGCATCATCAATTCCTACTTTATATATATATATATATATATATATTAGAATGATGATGTGAAAAAGTATGGGTTTGCAAAGGCTTGATGGCATATATTATATGAAAGCTATAGAGGAAGCAAAGGAAAAACTTAAAAACTTTCATTTTACATTATAGAATATTTGCTAACTTGTGCAATGCATAGGAAAACTCAACCAATATATATATATATATTTAATTAATTGGTTGGATTCAAGTTATTTTTTGTAATACATACTGTAGGGATGTTAGGCCTACTAGAATGTATTGGGCCGGGGACCTAGTCCGAGGACACCTCATAAGTCCGAGGATGGATAAACATGTGATAAAAGTCAGCACTAATAAATAAAGGAATGGATTTAGGCATTATATTCTAGGGAAGTGATCTAAGGATGAATGCTTCCTCGGCTAGGCAAAGCCGAGGTCAGAATATGCAGTCTGACATCAAGAGCAACGTTCTAGACGATTCCAGTGATAAGGATAAGTATTAAGAAGGAACTGGACAAAGGTCCAACAATTAAAGAAGTACTTTTCTCGGCCACCCATTATATCTAGGCCCGACGTTGATGAGGTTTTGTTTGCTTATATTGCAATGGCCTCCCATGCGGTGAGCTTGGTACTAATAGGGTTGATAGTGGTGTGCAGAGACCAATTTATTATGTGAGCTAGTCACTACATGAGGCCAAGGTCCATTACCTACCATTAGAAAATGCTATTTTGGCAGTAGTGCATGCCATGCGTAAACTCCCCCACTACTTCCAATCACACACAATTGTTGTCCTAACCCAACTTCTACTTAGATCTCTACTTCAGAGTGTTGATTACACAGAAAGGATTGCCAAGTGAGTTACAATCCTAAGGACTTTTGATATCAAATACATGCCACGCACCTCTATCAAGGGTTATGTCCTCACTGATCTGGTGACCGAGTTTATTTGAAGAAAAAGTTGAGAAACAAAACGTGGATTGAAAATCAATTGGCATGGTCTCCTTACAAGAGCCTTTACATTGGAAAGTACACATTGATGGTGTAGTGAATCAGAGAGGATCTGGAATGGGGCTTTTGAGAAGATCATTATTGAGAAATCCTTAAGGTTGGCTTCTCGGCCAATAATAATGAGGCCGAGTATGAGGCTCTATTGATAGGGATGATTATGGTTCTAAGAATGGGAGGAAAGGCAATGGAGATGTTTTCAGATTCGAGATTGGTTGTAGACCAGGTAGGGAGAGAGTTGGAAGCTAGAGATCTCAGAATGCAGGAATCTTTAAACCAAGTTAGACACTTACAGTCAAGGTTTGAGTCTTTTAATTTATCGCAAATCCCTAGAAGTAGAAATATACATGCTAACTCTCTTGCCACGCTCGCGACCTCCTCGGCACAAAGTTTATCTCGGGTGATCCTTGTGGAAGACTTGTGTAAACCTATTGAAATAGGGAGAAACGTGGTTCATATTCATCAGATTAAGGTGGGTCCTAGTTGGATGGACTCTATTGTGCTATTCCTTAAGGAAGACATCTTGTTCAAAGGTAAGTTCGAGGCGACAAGTATGGCGAAAGGCTCCTCGGTTTTGGTTATTCAAGGACCAAAAGTTGTACAAACGCTCTTTTTCTGGACCATATCTGATATGCATACACCCTGAAGCAGTTAAACTACTCCTAGAAGAGTTGATAGAAGGATTTCGTGGAAGCTACCTGGAGGCAAATCTTGTGCACATAGGTCCATTACTCAGGTATATTTGTGGCCAAATATACAGAAGGAAGCATAAGAGTATGTGAAGAAATACGACTAATGCCAAAGATTTGCCCCAAACATTCACTAACCAAGAGGTGTCCTTAAGCCACTGTCCAGCCCTTGGCCTTTTGCTCAATGAGGCTTGGATATTGTAAGACCCTTCCCTAATGCAGCAGAAAATAAGAGATGGTTGCTGGTTGGCATGGATTACTTCACCAAATGGGTTGAAGCTAAACCCCTAGCAACTATAAGGGATATGGATGCCAAGAGATTTATCTGGAAGAATATTGTCACTCAATTTGGAATCCCTTGTACACTCATCTCGGACAATGGTCTTCAGTTTGATAGCAAAGCCTTCAGGAGGTATTACTATGACCTAGGCATAACAAATAGATATTCCACAAATAGATATTCCACCTTGGCATACCCACGAGAGAATAGGCAGGCCGAAGCTATCAATAAGGTCATAGTAAGTGGACTTAAAAAGAGGTTGAATGACACTAAGGAAAAATGGGTGGAAGAGTTGCCACACGTCCTTTGGACATATTAGACTACACTTCGCAAGTCCACTAGGGAAACGCCCTTTTCAATGACTTATGGGGCCGAGACTGTGATTCCTCTAGAGATAGGATTTCTAACGCTGAGGACAAGCTCTTTTACTCCGAACAGCAATGCTGGGCTATTAAAGAAGAGTTTAGATTTAATTAAAGAGCGAAGGGAAAATACTATGGTTCAGTTGGCGTACTATCAACATAAGCTCAAGCAGGGGTACTACTCAAATGTAAGGTCAAGGCCACTAGCGCTTGGAGACCTGGTATTAAGAAAGGTTTTAGGTACTGCCAAGAACTCAGCCTAAGGAAAGTTAGGGCCCAACTAGGAAGCGCCATATCGCATCACATCAATGGCTGGAATAGGTGCATATTATCTTGAAGATCTAAATGAAAAGGTTGTACCACGCCCTGGAATGTAAACAACCTGAAAATGTATTATTATTAATAAAAGTTTTCTTTACCATATGTAGGTTTATTACATTATGCGTCATGCGTCCTACTATTTGTTCGAATATCAAACAAAACCTTGGTCATGCCTAACTCCTCGAACCACATACCTTGGGTAAATTGATATTTTAAGTTACCTATCTAAGTATTAAACAAAACCTTAGCTATGCCTGACTCTTCGGACCACATACTCTGGGTAAATTAATACTTCCTAACATCTATCTAAGTATCAAACAAAACCTCGGTCATGCCTAACTCCTCGGACCACATACTTTGGGTAAATTGATATTTTAAGCTATTTTTCTAAATGTTAAATAAAACCTTAGTTATACCTGACTCCTCGAACCACATACTCTTGGTAAATTAATACTTCCTGACATTGGTCATGCTTGACTTCTCATAGCACATACTTTGAGTAAATTGATATTTTAAGCTATTTTTCTAAGTGTTAAACAAAACCTTAGCTATGACTGGCTCCTCGGACCACATGCTTTGGATAAATTAATACTTCCTATTATTTTCCTAAGTATCAAACAGAACATTGATTATGTCTGGCTCCTCGGACCACATACCTTAGGTAAATTGATATTTTAAGTTACCTATCTAAGTATTAAATAGAACCTTAAATATGTCTAGCTCTTCGAACCACATACACTGGGTAAATTAATACTTCCTGACCTCTATCTAAGTATCAAACAGAACATTGGTCATGCCTAGGTCCTCGACCACATACCTTGGGTAAATTGATATCTTTTGACTATTTTTCTAAGTATTAAACAAAACCAAAGTTATATCTGGTTCCTCAGACCCCCTACTTTAGGTAAATTAATACTTCATGATAGTTTTCCTAAGTATCAAACAAAACCTAAGTTATATCTAGTTCCTCGAACCACCTATCTTGAATAAGTTACTACTTCCTATTATTTATTTAAGTATCAAACTGAGCCAGCCATGCTGAATGGCAAAGATCTTTGTTGTAGTGACATAATTAAATAGACACTCATGAACATCACTTAAAGCATTTGAAAGAATATTTATGATCTATTTAAGAATTGATTATCACCCCCAGTTCCTTAGACTTATTGATAAGTGGAGAACTAGGAGGGAATCTGATATGGATGTTTGCTCTACCATTATGTATGTTTTTGAAATTAAGGTTACACTTTATTGAGATCATGGATTTAGTAGGCTTAATTTGTTCTGTTGCCACTCATATGAGGTGCAGTAACTGTGCTGCCACTTGTGTAGATAACTAAGTGGAGCTATATCTTATTTCCATGTTAGTTAAGTGTTAGATAAAATAGAAACTATGTTAAGATCAATATAAACATCACAAATACGAAAGAAAAACTTATAATTTTCATTGATCTCAGCCTTAGAAAAAGGCAAATTGCTTACAAAAGATCAAACTGAATTACAAGTTTTGGAAATGAGAACAAAAAAAAAAAAAAAACTAAACTAACTAAAAACTACTACTCTAAACTACTTCTTCTTTATTACAATTTTCTCTTTTGGTGGACCCTTGGTAGATTGGGAGAGTGCTGCCTCTGAAGATCTTGAGTCTTTGCTTTTGAGGTCACCCTTGGTAGGCAATGGGAGAGTTGCTAGAACTGCCTCCATTGTAGAAGGCACCTCTTTCTCTTTAAGTGGATCTTGGGGAACAGCTAGGGGCTTGGTGGCATCAGGGAGCACTCCCTTGTCAGCATTAGCTTCTTTTTCAACAACTCTATGCTGCTGAGCCTCCTTGGATGGGTTGCCAAAGGAATGAGGGACCTTGGCCAGGCTACCCTTCACAAGTTCTGCCACCTTGGAGGAGGTGTCAACTTGGAATTAGCTGAGCCTGGTGCGTGGATAGCAGGAGGGTAGTATACATTCTCTGCTCTCCTAAGTGCAGAAGAGGCCTCAACCCCAGCCTGATTAACGGCCACATTCCACCTTTGGAGGCAGTAGTTTATACATACCACCTCAACCCTGAGGGCCTCCTCAGTCTCTGCCACACCCATATCATAGCCTTCTTGCTTGGCTTGGTCCCTTGCCTTCGCCTCCTCTAGCTTCTTCTTTAGAGCGGTGATCTATCCTTTGGAGGCAGCCAACTAATCCTCGGCCTGACAAAAAAGCACCTGCTGACCTTTAGCCTACCTCTTAGCACTGTCCAAGGCAGCCTCTGCACTATTTTTGTCCCTCTATACCTCGGACAGTTTATTCTTCATCTCGTTTATTCTTTCTCGGCTAGACTAAAGGCCTCCATGGCCGCATTGTGCTTTCCTTCCTCTTCTTTCATATGCTGATGCCAGAAATTTGTTATCTCCTCTGCCCAGAATGTGGCTTGAACAGCCTTCCAAGGNTCTAGACGATTCCAGTGATAAGGATAAGTATTAAGAAGGAACTGGACAAAGGGAGGCCATGAAATATCTAAAGGGAAAGCTGCTACCACCCATTAAATGTTCTACAGCTAACTTTCTAGCCACATTAATGAAGAAGCGATACCTGAACAGTATCTTTCAGCCTTACAACTACTCCCCAAATACTTCAAGAATGTGCTAATGGGACAAGGATTAATACCAACAATCTAGTCTATACATGAAGGGTAGAGATGAAGGAGGAGGATAGTATAAAATGGAAAGAAGACCCTAAGGGCAAAGGATCGGAGGATTGAAAACATTATATCAATAAGAACTTATTTGTAACCGACTTCAAGTAATATACACAATACTGATCTCCTCAGACTTGTCGAGGACAATTTTCTTTAGATAAAATCAGTCTTCTTTTACTTTATTGTGATCTGGATCCATTACAATTGCAACCCAACTCGTTAGAACCTAATTTTCCAACCCACTCTCTTCAAATTCATTGTATTAAGCTCTTTGGGCCTAAATCCTTTTATCATTTGGGCTTAGGACTCAAATTACATCCTTACAAGTGGCACCGTCTGTTGAAAATTCTGTGTGTGTTGAGTCTATCATTCAACTATGGTAGGTTCAAGTCCGAACCAAGCAGAATCTATGAGGTCTCAGCGTCATGATCACTTCCGTAATCTTGAACAAAGAAAGGACCGAGAGGGAAGTGTGCACACTACCCATACTAGTAGGAACCAGTCTCGGGGTGGGAGTCACGACTCTCATGAAGAGAATGTTAGAAACATGCAGCTAGAGATTAATCATTTGCGAAGGAAGTTGTGCCGTGAACGAGGAAGGAAAACTCCTTCAAGGTTTGTTTCTTCTTCTAGTGAGGAAGAAGATGGCAGTTACAGGCCTAGATCAAGGACTCTCCCCCAGTGAGTCTTTCTTGGATTAAAGGAGGAAAACTTCCCAAAGAAACATGGTAAAAAAAAAAAAAAAGGCTAAGCTAAGCTAAGCTAATTGAAAGACTTACCATCACGAGCTTCCTTTTCAGACTGAGGAAGACCTCCTACCTCCTCATGGACCTTAGGTCAACCATGTCCTTAGGGAGTAGCAGTGCCTGCTCCACTGCGTCAGCCACGTAGCCGGCCTTCCCTTGCTGCTAGGCCTTGATAGAGGCATTGGCAAGCAGAAGAGCTCCATCAAGCATTGGAGTGGGAGCCCAAGACAGAGGTCCGACTTGAGAATCACTTCTCTTATTGACCCCTGTTTGCCCCACTCTGGCTTTTCCCCGAGAGGGGTGGCTTTTTCCTATCTCCACCACCTCTTCGTCCTTCTGCTCCCTTTTCCTTTTATAGTCGACAGGATCAGACCGAAGAGGATGGGTGGGTGGGGGGATGGGAAGCCTGGTCAGGGCTG
Organism: Quercus suber; assembly: GCF_002906115.3. Taxonomy (NCBI): domain Eukaryota; kingdom Viridiplantae; phylum Streptophyta; class Magnoliopsida; order Fagales; family Fagaceae; genus Quercus; species Quercus suber. Next base: position 253,140 of record NW_027069477.1, read on the forward strand.
TCTTTCCTGGTATGTTCCCCCCAAGTTAGGATTCCAACAGCTCTTGGAGAGTTGATCTCGGCTTGCGCTAAATCCCCATTTCTTCAGGAACGGTGGTGTCTTCTTGGGTGCTGCTTACTTAGACCAAAGGAAGGTGGCTAGAATCACTGATTTGAGGCTTTGGGGATGGAAGCAGGTTGAAGATGGCAAACTCGTCCTTAAAGGTAGACACTTCAACTACCTCTTCTTCTTTTTCTTCTTCTCCTTTTCTCTCTTCTTCCTTCTTTTCTTTGGCAACAAGATGAGAAGAAGTGGTCTCTCTAGTTGTATGCTGCAGTGGCAGGGCTACCTTTGGTATGCCTTCTGGTATAGGATTGGTGGTAAGAATGCCTTTTGGGATAGGACCGGAGGTGAGAAAACCCGGAACGGCAACACTTATCCTATGTAGATGAGGGTCCTTTGCTTTGATTATGCATTTCGGCGCTTGAAAGCTTTTGGATATGGGCTGTAGCTGAGAATTAGATGTGCCGCTCTGAGCTGACTGTCGCTATGGACAAACACCTTGGCCTTCAATATCTTGTCTAAACTCGGCTGGTTGACAAGATTGAAGCTGGGAACAGCAGCGTTCTTATATGCAAAACCATTAGGAAAAACAAAAAACAAAAAAAATAAAAAATAAAAAATAAAAAATAAAAAACATTGTCAACAAAAAACAGCACAAATCAAAGGAAAACTCATATACAAACACAAACTCAAGAAAAGGGGATTGGGATGACTTTGAAATAATCAACCTAGGCCTAAAGCCTCACCTGGTGTCCCCTCTCTCGTTGGGCAAGGGAGGCCATCGTGCCACTCCTTAGAAATGATTAGGAAGTCCTTATTTAGGCCTTTGTTGGAATCGGGGAGGCATTAGATGAGCCTGACCTCGAGGTACCTAGATTTTAAGTAATACCCCTGCCCCTTTAGGTGGTGGAGGTTATAGACCCAGTTGACATCATGATGGGTAAGGCCTAAACCCATTTTCTCATTGAGGGCATTGACGCTACCTAAAATCTTAAACATGTTTGGGGCGCATTGGATGGGAGCTAATCTGTGAGCCCTAAGGTAATCCCTAGTGACAGTACCTATGGGGAACCTCATCCCTCCCTCTATAAAGGCAATAATTGGGATGACCACTTCTCCTTTTTGGCTTCTCTCATGCCACTCCCCTTCCTTACAATACCTAATTGACACTCTTGGCGGAATACTATACCGAGATCTAAAATTCTCTATATTCTCTGTGGAGTCTACCAAACATACGAATCTACCCATTCCTAAGAGAGATTTGGAGATACTAATAAGATAAAGAGGAGGAAGAAAAGTCGAGGAGAAAAAGACTGAGAAAAGAAAAGTAGAGGAAAAGATAAATAAAAAGATTTGTGAAGACTTACGTGAAATGGGAAACTCTCCTCAGACTAGCTCTTGGTATTTATGAGTGCAAAGGTTCAATTTATGGGTGCAAAGTTTCAACGTATGAACGCTAAAGTAAGATGAATGATTGATTCGGGTAGTATTTATATCAAAAAAAAAGTTACAAGCGGGAAAATTCCCGCCCAGGTTCTAGCAAAATCCTCAGCCGTTAGATCTGCATCGCGCCATAGAACGTGGGAAGCATGGAGCCATTAAAATTTAATGAGGGTGCGTCTCATATATCGAAGCGTCAGGAGTATGCTTTGGGCAATTAAAAAGGCATCTACGCAATCAGGAATGATGTATGATAAGGGCAGAATGGTTGTGGCGACATCAAAATCCTTTTTTTCGCCTGAGGAGCAAAAGAGGTGAATTTCAAAGGGCTATTGTAGGGATATTAGGCCCAGTAGAATGTATTAGGCCGGGGGCCTAGTCCGAGGACACCTCATAAGTCCGAGGATGGATAAACATGTGATAAAGATCAACCCTAATAAATAAAGGAAGGGATTTAGGCATTATGTTCCAAGGAAGTAATCTGAAGATGAATGCTTCCTCGACTAGGTAAAGCTGAGGTCAAAAGGTACAATCTGACATCAAGAGCAATGTTCCGGATGATTCCAGTGATGAGGATAAGTATAAAGAAGGAACAGGACAAAGGAAGGCCATGAAATATCTAAAGGGAAAGTTGTTACCACCGCATTAAATGCTCTGCACCTAACTCTCTAGCCGCATTAATGAAAAAGTGATACATGAACAGTATCTTTCAGCCTTACAGCTACTCCGCAAAGTCTTCAAGAAGGTGTAGATGGGACAAAGATCAACACCAGCAATCTAGTCTACACGTGGAGGGTAGAGATGAAGAAGGAGGATAGTATAAAATGGAAAGAAGACGCTATGGGCAGAGGATCGGAGGATTGAAAATGAAACATTTATCAATAAGAACTGTATTTGTAACCGACTTCAAGTAATACACACAATAGTTAATCTCCTTGGACTATGCCAATGACGATTTTATTTAGATAAAACCAGTCTTCTTTTACTTTATTGTGATTTGGATCCATTATAATTGCAACTTAACTCGTTAGAACCTAGTTTTCCAACCCACTCTCTACAAATTCATTATATTGGGCTCTTTGGGCCTAAATCTTTTTATCATTTGGGCTTAGGACTCAAATTGCATCCTTACACATACACTACTCAATAATTTTGTATTGAATTTGTGTTTTGACAAATCCACTATAAAATTACATTTTCTCCATGTACATTTCATGCTAGCAAAATCTTATGATGATCAAATATTAGTAAATATCTCATCAATAATATTTTTAAATTTCAAGATTTTTGTATATTAAAATTATAGACAAATCATGAGTTTATGGATTGAATAACAAATAATATCCAATTAATACAAAATTTAACATGCATATTAAGAAGAAGGAGAACGCATAATCTAATGGTGGGAATTTTAAAATATTAACCAAAAATAATTTTGATGCAACTGGGTCATGTCCCATGACTATTATTTTAGACATGCAACTGGATCATGTCCCATAATTTTGAAGCATAAAAGAACATACCAAATTCAATTAGAATTTGTTAGAATATATATATTTGAAACCTAATTAAATCAAGTTTTATTTGTTAGTGGATTTATTTGTCCAAAATAACGATAAACTTTAATTAATCTAATCACACATAGTTTAACATGATTTGTAGGTCTAGAAACCAAACTAAAGAAAATACATATTAGAATGATTACACGGGGAAGATTACACCAACCAATTGATAATTGTTACAATAAGTAGAGAGAGGAACTCTAATCTTTGTTTGTTAGTTTTTGTTTTTTCATACAGATATCAAAGGATGCTATCAAAAATTTAAAAAATAAGATTCACTATTATAAACTGCACATTACCGGCAAATTACACCCCTCATGTTTGGGATTGTTTAAATTTTACACTCCAAAATTTCAGAACTTAAATTTTACACTTGAAGTTTGATTCCATTAGCAATTCAACCTCCACTATTAGTTTCTACTATTAACTGACACATTACCATGCTAACATGTTTTATTTTTGTCAAATCAGTCTCAAAACAATGCAGTTTCAATGAAAGATAAAAGCTGACCTGTCATGCACAAAACTAAAAGCCTAAAACTTCACTGTTTTAGCCTAACTTCTAAAATCCCAAACCAAAACTCACAAAGGAAGCCCCCTCCCACCTCGCACAGCAGAGACCCATCGTGAATAGCTCCATAGCAGCAGCCACAGCGGTGGTCACAGCAGCAACCACAGCGGTAGCCACAGTGAGTATCATAGCAACAAATCTACAAAGAAACCAGTTCAGGTTAAACTTCTTCAGTGAAACCCATTAGATTTGAACAATCAAGTCAAGTGAACTAAAGAGTATGAAGGTCTGTTAAAAAGAAAAGTGAATGATAATAATACAAAAACTACCACGCTTCTAAAAGAAGCAAGACTTTTGTACAGCTTGTCATATAAATTGTTAATTAAACATGTCATATATATATATATATATATATTTGCAATATTCAGAACAATCCATATCTAAGGAATCAAGAGAAATAAGTAAGCTTCAGCAATGGGCTAGTGCTTTGACGCCAACAAATCAGAAAATGCAGAATTTGTATAGGTAAATCACTTTCTCCCTTTTTAATTTGTTTCCACTATTTTTAGCTTTTACAACCTTTTTTAGACATTCAGCCTTAGCCAATACAACAATTCTTCCATTTAAAAGAAATAAATAATTGTTGTGGGTTCAAAAATCTGTCAAAGAAAGAGAAATAGAGCATGAGAGGAGAGAGAGAGTTCTCATTGAGGCCGCCGTTGTGGCTGCTACTTTGACCGCCAATGTGGCTATTGCTGTGGACCTGTTTTGTTGTGTGTTCAGCATGGATCTCTGCCGTGCGAGGTGGGAGGGAGTTGCCTTGATTTGGGATTTTAGAAGTTAGGCTAAAACGGTGTAGTTTTAGGCTTTTAGTTTTGTGTATGCTAGGTCAGCTTTTATTTTTCATTGAAAGTAGTTTTAAGGCTGATTTGGCAAAAAATAAAACATGTCAGCATAGCGACGTGTCAGTTAACAGTAGATACTAACTGCAAGAAGTAAATTGCTAATGAAACTAAACTTCAAGGTGTAAAATTCAAGTTCTAAAATTTTGGGATGTAAAATCTAAAAAACCTCAAACGTTAGGGGCGTAATTTGCAATTTATCATAAATATTATCCTAACTTCTTATGCTTGAATCAGAGATTTCCATCACAAGTTTATTCTAAAAGTATCATATGTCGTTACCGGGCTATAGTATACGAAATCAACAAAGCTTGCAAATAACAAGTACAAAAGCAGCCATGAATTATGTCCTTAATCAGTGGAATATTAAATTGGGCAAAAAAAATTTCTTTTTTGATAATTCAATAGTAAGGTGGAGGAGGATAGGAACCCTGGAAGTCGAAGATATCAAAAAGTGCTAATTTGCTGAACTAATTAAGTGTACTCAATAACTTTTTATTAATATTATACCACTCAATAACTTTTTATTAGAATAATATTTTAAAATTTTAATGATTTAAATATATTCTTGTTCTTCTTAACACTTGGTGAAAACTGCAACTCTAAGGACCTCTCTCTCTCTCTCTCTCTCTCTTCTTTTTTTTTTTTTTTTTTTTTTTTTTTTTTGCTTTTTTTATTTATCAAAATATAATATTTCTTTGAATAAAGTTTATCTATAACATTGATTGTAGTTTAAGACTACAACCTTACTCAATATCTTTTTATTGAAGATGAATTTTGACAAATCTACCATTGGATTATATTTTCTTTTTATATCCTCCGTGCTTATAAAATTTCTAGAAAATTAAATATCAATAACTATGTTATCAATAAATTGTTTAAATTAAAAGTTTCTGTAGTTTAAAATTATTTATAAAATATAATCTTATACATTATATTGTAAATAATATTCGATTGGCACAAAATTTAACACGTGTATTAAGAGCGTAAAGAATATGCAATTTAACGGTTAGATTTTCGAAACATATATGCAATAATGCTAATAATATTGAGTAAGGTTGTAACCTAAGGTTACAACCAATTTTGTAGCTAAAATTTGTCATATTTCTTTTTCTTAACAAGTAAAGAGTTGAAGGTGGATATTTAACTATTGATATTGTTTTACCCATAATCTAATAGCTTTATAATGGAGTCATCACTTAATTTAATTAAATAAGAAAAATTAAGAAAACCTATATATATAAAAAATAATAATAAAAAATAAAAAGTATTCCTTCATTGATGGATAATGAAAATTACATCAATTGTTTGAATAATAAAAAAATAAAAAAAAGTTATATGGTTTTGGTCTTAAATACAATCTAAGAAAAGAGAATTTTACTATATGACTAGTTTCCTAGTTGCATTCTAGAGAGAATGTTATATTTTTTGAAGTGCAAAAGTAAAGGATTTAGATATTGTTATGCCAATAGACAGTGTTCAATTTTTTAGAATTTCTCATGAGAATTAAATTAGGAAACCAATTATATAACCTTAAGAATGTCCATGGTATGCTTTGTGAAGGGAGCAAACATATTTTCCTAAAAATATAATGCTAAAAAAATTTGATTACAATAGCTAGGTTTTTGTAAAACCTAAAGCATGATCACTAGTTGTTTGGGCCAAACTTGATCAAATATTGGTGAAGTTGCTTAAATCTTTAACGACCTTATATGTGTGGTTGCTTTGGTAAACGAATGAGGAAAAGGCTACTTGAGTTAAAATGTCTTTGGGTTGCAACATGGTTACTTAACTTGGAATTATAATAAGGTTATTAGTTTGGATGGCGACTAAAGTATATTATGAGAATCTTAATAATAAGATGAAAACACTCATTATTTATTTGTAAATTACATATTAGATATTGATAATACACATGGTCCAAAAATAGATGTTTGAGTTCTAGGTGTTTTGTAGATGAGCATTGATGCAGATAGCTGCCTTTGCTCATGCATGTGATGTGGTAACCTAAATTGATATTAAATTAAGTTAGTTGAGTGTATATTGTGTGAGAATGTTCTAAGTTACCAATGAAATAGAGTATCAATGGTAAACTACATGACCCATTGCCCAAAAGAACAAAAGAATGTATAATTGATAAGAAACTACGTATATTTGTTTAATAACAATGTAGTAGATACTGTAAATTAAGGTGTATTTCAGTAATAACTAAACAAATAATATTGATTTTTTTTTAAATACCCTTAGAACAATTGTTAATAAACTATATTAGGAAAATTTTGACATCACTTTAATGGAAAATATAAAAAGCTGTCAAAAAAATTAATTGATTTATTATTTTCTCCTAAAATATTTTTAAAAATAGTTTTTAAATCAATACCTTTAAAAGCATCCGTTAATAATTCTCTTTTTAAGTTCACTACTAATGTTATTGTTAGCTATCTTTCCTTATAAAGTATGTACTAGAATATAGCTTAATAGTGTGTATATTGATTCAAAATTAGATGACAATAAGTAAAGAATAAAATGATTAGAAATTTGAAGATACTCGCAGAACCTTGTTAGGGTTTTTTTTTTTTTTTTTTTTTTTCACATTTGATCTTTAAATTTTTGTTTGTCTTGTACTCTCACATGTTGACCATGTTGCAGCGATACATTTAGCGTTTAAAAAGCATTTTATCGTAATATCAATGTACCATAAGCTTTTTAACGTATTTTAATAAAATAATTCTTTCTTAGAAAAAATAAGTTGATACATTCAGTGCACATAACTTCCAGTCCATGCTACATTAAAGTTTAAATGTGCAACTTTGTAAGCATGACCTATGAACTCTCATACTACGGAAAACTAAACGCATAGCGCATCCTTACAATTTGACAAACAATTGAACTCGTTTATTAGTGAGAATTTAATTTTGTGATCTATAATGTGGTTAAATATGCTACTTTATATATAATATACACAAAGTGTTTTAATAGAAAAGACATTGAGTTTATTCCTTGACCCATGTTATTCCCCTTAATTTTGGATTCATAAAATACATACATACGATACCCAACCAAAAAATAAATAAAAATAAAATCCAAGTCTTGACTCTTGACGTGCTGCTCAAATAACATGAGTCCAACAAGTACACCCCCAAATTTTAGAAAACAGGAAAAAAATAATAATAAATAAATAAATAAATAACAGTTTTAACATGGACTGGACTGAAGACAAACTAAGAATTGATGAAATCATTTCCTGGCTGTTTCGTGGGTCAACATTTGTTGACTTATGTTCTGTTTGGTTTGTTTGATCTTATTCTTGTCTGAAACTTAACCCCAAAAAAAAAAAAAAAAAAAAGAAGATGTTGTTCATTCTTGTCTGAACACATTTACAACTGCCCCAATAAATTATAAACTACTCGTGAGTCCCTGACTACCTTTTGATCTTCATCTCCCTATCAAACCCATCTCTGATTTCCTTTACCTTCACTCTATTCTACAATAATACTCTGCAACTCTAGCTCACTGAGCGCAGATTTTGTTTTTTTTAGAGAGTTGGGTTTTAGAGGATCAGATTTCAGCTTTATACTTCTTCTTGGCATGGAACTGAAGAAGGAAAAGCTAGTCAGGTAATAAGTGTTCCTTTCTTTATTTCATCTTCTGGGTTTTGTTTGTTTCTGTAAAATTTTAGTTTTGGGGGTTGCTGAGACACAACTTCTATTGAAATAGGGCCTTCAATACTACTATATATATAGCTTAGATGAGCTCAGCTTTTGGTTATATGGATTTTGGGCACCTTAACTCATTCTTCAAATGCTCTATTTTGGCTAAGATAATTTGTGAACTACTCAAACTAACTGATTTAATTATGTTTAGTGTTTTAGAGAAGTTTTAAACTCTCTGTCAGCTGGACCTTGATACAGTTTTATATATGTTATGGGCTTAATCATAGTGGATTTTGAGTTATCTGAAGCCAAAGCCACATAAAATATGAAAATAGGGGTTTTTTTTTTTTTTTTTGAGGTGTATTCAGTTAAAAATTTGAGCTTTTGTGCATTGTATGACAATAATTTTGTTGGGCCTAAACTGTTGTAGGTTTTGTTCTGATGGGAAAAAAAATAACGAGTCTTCATGGGGATTGGGAAGAACGGAACCATCACAGCTAGAAAGGTCATCATCTGCATATAAGGTTCCAACATCTTCATTGCTAAAACCTGATAATGTAATGGTGGGGGGAAGAAATAGATATAATGAAACTTTCAGAAATGGGAATTTTAAGGTGTTTCCAGAGGATCACGAGCCTTGGCGTAAGAGAATTCTTGACCCGGGTAGCAAGATTGTGCTGCAATGGAACCGGGTTTTCATTTTTTCATGCTTAGTGGCGCTTTTTGTTGATCCATTATATTTTTTCTTGCCCTCTCTTGGAGGAAATACTGACTCTTCATGCGTGAAGACAGACTTCCATTTGCGAATTATTGTGACCTGTTTCCGAACTGTTGCAGATATATTTTATTTGTTGCATGTGATTATAAAATTCAGGACTGCTTATGTTGCACCTAGCTCCCGAGTGTTTGGGAGGGGTGAACTTGTCATGGATCCAAAGAAGATTGCACGGAGGTATATTAGATCTGACTTCTTTATTGATCTCATTGCCACACTGCCCCTTCCTCAGGTACTTTGTTGTGGAGTGTGTAGGACCTTCTATACATCTTATTTCACACATATCCTACTATTAAATTTGCTTTTTCTTTGAATATAGTTGGATTGTGAAGCAAAAAGACTTGGACTTTGGTTTACATTAGGTCAAGTTTATCAAGAATTAAATCAGATAAAGAATCTAACTACATAGAATATGACACATTCTATGGAAGTCAACTCAACTAATCCTTAGTCCCAATTAGATAATGGATTTTCATCAATTAACTGGGGTCAATCATATATTTTATTTTTTTCTGCTCTATCTTTTAAGAACATACTCTGTTGCCACCCAATTTTACATATTATTCTTTTCTACTTCTACCTATATAATAATTGACAATCTTTTACATCTATTCACTCCAATGAATTGAGTTAAGTTGATTATTTTCACTGGTGTATTAGTTGGTCTTCGTTGCACATGGCGAAATCATCTTATGTGATTCTTCCTCAGCCACCCTCACCTTTGAATGGATAACTTCATGTTTTATCTTATTGTCCTAGGTTTCCACTCAGCTATCTTAACATTCTTATTTTACCTTCGCTTATTTATGAACACGTTACATTTTTATAAACATGTTGCTTCTTAACAATAATAGTCTTTACCTTAAAGTATAGTTGGTTATATATTAGTTAGGGCTACAAATGAAAATACTCACTGAGCAGCTTAGAGCCTAAGACAAAGCTCATACATGGGTTGTTCATTAAGCTAAATGACCAACCTAAGCTCCTTCTTTAGGCTCATTTGTTAAAAAGCCAAGTTTGTGCCACGGTAGATTTAATAGATGCTATTGGTTAGTGGTATAAAGACGTTCTTTTTTTCGGTTGCCATTTAAAGCTTTGATGTGTGACATTTGCTCCTCAAGAATGAAAGGCAAAGTGGAAAAGTGATTCATTTATATGCAAAAGCATTTTTTTTATTATTATTATTTATAGATATATGCAAAAGCAATGTTAGAATCCTTTTATTATGATATGAGACTTATTGCTTTGTGAGAAAGATTTAGGGAGTTCCACTTTGGAAAAAGGAGGCTACTAAACATTTTTTTGTCTTCCTTAAATATCAAAATTTTGTATGCTATTCACTTGGTTCTCTAGATTTCTCACATACCCACTTTTTATCTTATAGGTGAAGTATGTTAATTTTGCTCTTGGCCATGTATCTGCTATTTCCATCAATTTCTCACTTAAAGATCCTATAAGTGCCTATGTTAATTATCTTCCACCCCACACCTGTCCATTACAGTTTCAAAATATTTGCCCAATTTTTACTGCACTTGCATGTCAATGTATGTAGCATGATGCCTACAGAAAATGCTCTAGTTTACCCTTTCCTCCTCACTGCACTTAAGGTCAAAGTCAGCATGTCACTAGTAAGGGATTCCCTAACCCATATCTGTGAGGGATTTATTTATATAAAGTAACTAACTTTTACACTGGCTATCAACCTACCTCAGCCCTTCTTCCACGAGGTTTGAGATTGGCTGCGTACAGAATTTGGGACACTAAACACTGACATAGGCGGACTTAGAGTATACACACGATAATGTAAACAACAACAGCAAGCCTCAGTCCCAAAATTTTTGGGTTGACTATGGATCCTCAACAAATTAGTTAGGGTCGGCCATATGATGATTAGTAAAATTCAAATGAATTCTTGAGCTGGATTTTGTAGGTTTTGAAATTTTAAGAGTCATAATAACTGTATTATCTAGTATAATCCTATTGCTTTAGGAAGGTTAGTCATTTCTCTCTTCTTTATTTTTTTTTTGTTTGTGGAGTCTTTAATAATCTCAAGACTCATCGATCCATTTTCCAGAAAATCCTATTGAAAAACTTTTGCTGGAACTTTCTTTGGGTAATTCAAATTAATATTCTACTACAGCTTGATGCTTTAAAAAATTGACTCTACTAAGTGATTTTTTTTTTTTTTTTTTAAGTAATAAAGATGTATATTCAAAAAACTACCTCATGCAAAAAATACATAAGGCAGGGGTAAAAGGTACAGAAAAAATGAAAAAAAAAAATAGAAAGAAAAGATACTAGTTACAAAGAAGGGAGCTAAGGAACATAGGGAGAAAATCACTAGAGGTGAGTCCCCAAGCCCTAGACCAATCAAAAAGGGAGCCACTGAAAGAAGCCAAAAGCTGATCAATGGAACTCTCCATGTCCTCAAACGTCCTCCTATTTCGCTCCCTCCACAAACACCACATTAAGCATAGCGGAGCTAAATTCCAAATACTAGACGAATGCTTCCCAAACCAATTCCACCAACCAAAGAGAGTATCCGCTACAGATCTTGGCAAGACCCAAGAAATTCCAAAAGATCTAAACACCAAACTCCACAACCGGTAAGCATTACCACAATGTAATAGCAAATGATCCACCGTTTCACCATTACAACGATACGTAATGCACCAATCAACAAAGTCCAGCCCTCTACCCCTCAGATTATCCCCTGTAAGGATTTTATCCCATACAGCAGTCCACACAAAGAAGGAAACACGCCGAGGGGCCTTAACCTTCCAAACACTTTTCCAAGGAAAAATAATGGGCACGGGTCCTCTTAACTTATTATAAAACGAGCGGATATCAAAATTCCCATTATTCATCAACTTCCATCGCATATGGTCTCCATTCTCAGTTGAAGGTAAATTAGAGCCCAAAGTACGAAGAAATGCATCCACATCACCCATTTCCCAATCATTTGGTCTCCGAATTAAACGAACATCCCAGCTTCTCCGATCCTCACTCCCTAATCGTTCCAAAGAAGAGGCCACTGATGCCCCTTTATTGGAGGCAATCCCATACACAGCCAAATAGGTCAATTTAAGAGGAGAGTCCCCACACCATTAATCTGACCAAAGCTTCACTCTATGACAAAATGGGAAACAAATTAAATTCCAATAAACCAAATGAAATTTATATTCTTGACCTATCTGGCCCCCACAAGAAGTCTTTTTTAATGACTTAAGTATATATATTAAAAGTAGCACAAAAAATAGGCGCAACATATATACATACAAGAGAAACACTTAAAAAAGAAACTCTAGTTTCTATAATTTAAAAGATCTATAAACTCCAACAAGTTTGAGAAAGAGGAAACAATTTGTGGCAGCCATTCATTCCCAAAGAGAGTAAAAACAGAAACATCAATTCCAATAACAAATCCTTGCAACCTTCAAAACTCTGAGCATTTCTCTTGTTCCAAATGCACCACATTATTCATAAGGGAAAAGTATTCCAAATAGCATTACAGTATCTTCTTTAGAGATCTTCTCAGTTTTAGGCATGTTTTGTACAAGTTAAGATTCAATCAGGTCCATTTTCATTAAAGTTTTCATTTCTTTGAATACTAAACTTGATTTGAGCCCAAAACCACAACCATTAGATCCTAAGCCTGTCAACCAGTAAGAAGTTTATCCATAACAGAGTACTTGGACCCCACGGGCAGCTTGAGTTAATAATAACATCAAAAAAAGTGCTGCCATTAAGCTCTAACTCAAATGATACCTCCTTCCCTTGTAAGAGCAATATGGAGGGTGAGTTCAAGACCAACCATATGAGAGTTTAACTTAACAATAAAAAATATTAATAATAACATCAATGTGGTGCTTAAAGGTTTCATTAGTGAGAAGCTGATTACTTTCATGGGTAGCACCCAACTTTAACAGCCAAACCGGGCTCTCAAGAATTAGAGAAGAACCTATCACAATTTAGAAAATGGCTTAACAAGAGTAGATTCTTCATGTTCAAAACCTCAATCCTCCAACTGCTCCAGAGAAGCAAGCACCAAGATGCAAACTTAATTTGTTGAAAGTAAACAAGCTGAAATCATGTAAGTGAATAGGTCCGAAGGTAGTAAACCCATATGCCCATCATAAAGACCAAATATTCACCACACACACACACACAGAACATACCTTCCCATTTGAAAATTGAACAATTCTGCGAGATGTTGGCAGAAAATGAGACACACGAGTTCCACTTCCAGATCCACCATCTTCGAATTTCTGGCTGTGACCATGGCTGAACTGCCTTTGCAAGGAAGAATGATTGTGACTGTCACTAATGGGTCTCTCTCGTACACAGAGAAGCATACGACCTGTAAACAAAGTTATCAGATAACAAATTTTAGAAGTAATAAATCCAACAGTATCAAGCATAGGGCAAAGCAACCAGTCATTTGAAACAAAAATTCAAAACACATATTTTATGCGGAGATTGGATGAGACATCTATATCAAGAAATGCTCCTTTAGTGAGCATGAATCAATAAAAGAAAAAGTTTTCTTTTCTTTTCTTTTCTTTTTTTTGGTTTAACAACAGACCAGATAAAAATCGCAAAGCGTTTAGATATAAAAAGTAAAAAAACAAAACGAAACTTCTAACCAGTAAATAAAATAGTAATAGGCAAGAGACCAAAAGATTAAATAAAGAATGTACAGCACACTAACACTCGCTGATCACCACATTGCTGCTACCACCACTTCTAACCAAAGAGACTGCCTAGCATGGTTAGCTCTAAAGGGCCTAAGACTAAAAGTTCCATGGGGGCTGATGCCAAGTAAGTAGCATTTTTTGGTTTGGGAGTACAGACCAATTGCAGTTAATTAGGCCATTTGTATCTGTTTTATAAAATCTCTAATTTGATATTCAGTACTAGTAGTGATACAAATCCTGACCTGTTAGAGAAAGAATGGGGAATACAATCTAACTAACTAACTAACCAACAATGTCAGTGCTGGAGACTCCTTCAGTGCGCTTAATTTGCTTGTAGCGACCAGCCTTCTTGGCAAGAGCATAAGCATCAGTACCATCAGGAAGGACACAAGGGTCGTCTCCATGAATGATAAAATCAATGTTGTACTCGTCAAACAGCTTCTTCATGAAATCTTCAGTGATGGCATAAGGGGCATCAGGGATAACCTCGTCAACCCACTTCACACCGTTAACCATAATCATCCTAAAATATATAAAAAATAAAAACAAAGAAATTAAAGATAAAGATAAAGATAAAGAGAGAGAAATGGATTAGTGTAATAGTAAGTAATATATATTTATAAATAAAAAAAGGACCTTTCTTTGAGAGGGGTAACAGGAGGGCCTTTGTTGGCAATGATTTCGGCGTCACTGACAACACCAACGACCAATTGATCGCCAAGGGCACGAGCCTGACGGAGGGCATTGCAGTGGCCATAGTGCATCATGTCGAAACAACCATCCATGTACACCCTAACGCACCCTTTCTTCTTTTTCTTATCATTAGAGCTACTCAGACTTGAAGGAAAAGGAAAATGAAGCTTCGATAATAGACCCAATAGCGACACCCCTACAACCACACCTCCGATTAAGATCGTAGCCAGAAACCTCGCCGTACTCCGTGCCTTTTCCTCATCCGAAACCCCCATATCACTGCTACTTTATTTGCACGCCAACACAACACAACACAACACCAAATGAATCACTTCTTCTTCACTCTCTACTACTTCAATTCCTCCTATTATCTTTATATCACCCTTTGCATCTCCTTTTTGTAGCCTGTATAATATATTCTATTCCAAGATTGGGTTCTATATATTCTACCGCATTTGTTTTTGTTTGCCTCGCTCGCTTGCTCGCTCTTTTACTTTACTGCTACTACCTCTGCCTCTGCCTCTGCCTCTGCCTAGACGGTCCCTCCAGTGCTTAGGTTAAAGAATTTTGCAATTACGATTTTGGTCACCCCATCCTGCCGTGCCTCTCACTCGCGCCCTCTTTTTTCATTTTTATTTTTGTTTATGGATATGATTCGCCGCGTTACTTTCAACCGCTTCTACCCGCACCGCACCAAATTTCACTCAACTCACACCCTTTTTTGTTTTGTTTTTTTTTTTTTTTTTTTTCTCTTTTTTTAGATAAATATTGAATTTCAAATATCTCATTCAACTATTAAATATTCTACCAATTAAATTAACTGAAACTCACATTTATAAAAGATGCATTTAATTAGATATATAAGGGTTGTTTGGCTAAGAGTATTTAAATATAGTTTTTTATTTTACAATCCATAAAATGGTGGGTCTCATACTTGAATTTATTATTTGTTTAATATTTTCTAAATAAAATTTTAAAAAAATTGTATTATAATTTCCTGGTTTAGAACAAGATTTTAAAAATGGCTAAGGGATATTTTCAAGATACAAAAAATATTTTTAATGACATAGTTGTAAATAAATTGAAAACAGTAGATCTCACATATTTATTCAAACTCTTTTATCCTTTAAATTAAAAACTTATCTTTATCACAAAAAAAAAAAAAAAAATTCTCACCCTTTAAATTTAAGACTTATCATTATAATAAATAAAAGAAATTCATGATGAGCTCTGTTCCCTTATCATTATCCATAAAAAATAAAATAAAATAAAAAAGTAATCTACAGATTCTACGCACTTTTTGTAATTTTTTTTTTTAAATCTCAAAAATAGAAATGGTCTCCCAAACAAATTTTTTTTTTTTTAGTATTTTGAAAATTGTTCTTAAAAATAAGAGCCAAACACGTAAAATATAAAAATTATTATCTAAAAACTAGTTTCAAGTTCAATTTTTTAAAAATTGTTTTTATATTGTTTTGAAAACAAAAACAAAAATTCTCCTACCAATCAGGCCCTAAATCAATCCCTCAAAGGAAACAAATTAAAATTGTATATATAAATCAAAGTTAGGCCGAAGCCTCTCATAAAAAAACCCTAAATTGTCATACAAAAGCTGTAGGTGCATTAGGCCCAAGGGTTCATTACCTATTTACATTTTGGGCATTTGGCCTTAGCCAAGGACGAAAGGTTGTCCGAGAAGGGGAAATCTGGGAAAAGCTTAGTCAAAAGAAATTGTGTTAATAAATAAAGAGGTTGATTTTGGTTGTAAGGGCTCAAGAGGGTAGGCTAAGGATAAATACATCCTCGACTAGCCATAGCCGAGGTTAGGTTCGAAGAGATGGTCTGTCGCCCAAGGTAACGTTCTAAGAAGTTCTGTTGATACGGATAAGCATCGTAGAGACATCAAACAGGGAGGAGTCCTAAAAATATCTAAGGAGAAAGCTGCTACCACTGCATTAAATGCACTACAACTAACTCTCTGGCCGCATTAATGTGGAAGTGATACTTAAACAGTGATTTTCAACCTTATAGCTACTACATGAAGACATATGGGAGGTGACTGATGAGACAAGTATCAACACCAGACATCTGGCATGCACGTGGAGGAAAAAGATGAAAAAAAAATAGAATATAAAAGAAGGAAGATGAAATAGGAGAGAGGGATCAAGAAACTAAGAGGAAGATGTTGTAGCATCAAGAATTGACTTTGTAATTGTTGAGGACCATTTTTTCTGCCCACGTGACCTTACTTCATTGGCAACCCATGCCACATCAACATATTATTGATTTTTTGGGTAAATCTATTTAAAACCCAAAATAAGCTCATATGTTATTTAATTACATGGATTAGGCTCACATGACCTGCGAGATCCTTACTTCAAGAGGCGGATTTATGGTCCACATTTCCTTTTCATCAATTGGGATCATAACCCCACGACATCATCAATATCAACATATGAATCGGGCTTAAGCAATGAATCAAAACTCACGGCCCATATTACCTCTCTTAAACTCACGGCCCATATTACCTTTCTTACACTCATGGCAAGCGGCTTCTTCAACAAGAGCCCATATTTATACAAAATGACAACAAAACTCGAGGTACGTCATCTCATCTTCGGCTTATAATTCAAGCTCATAAGTCTCTTTAGGGAAACTTTGGGAGTCGTGGTTTGGAGGACCAAGAGGTATGTTCAGTAAAACTCCAGCGGTTTAAAGTTAATAAAAGAGACGTGTTGCTTAGCGTGTCTTCTCCAACTCCCTGAATTCTGACGAGTTCGTGTGTAGCGAGTAACATATGGTAAGCATCTCTTATCACATAACACTTAAAATGGTAAAATTTCCCATTGTTCTTTTCCTAAAACTTGATATTCATCATGTGACAAATACTCAATATCTCCAACCATCTAACTACTGGGAAGATAACTGTTCATTCAATCCCCAGCTGTTGCTAAACAAATTTAGAAACTTTGTTATATTATTCTACATAAATCTTATTACTTCTTTCAGCTAAAATCCAGCTCAAACACATAGCCTAATCTAATTGACTATCTTTTATCTCTCTCTATACAAAATATTCATGATATCTCTTATACCCAGCTACTGTCTGCCACAATCAGACCATATATTTCTCTGCCAGCTGCCAAAGCAGAACATTAAATACTTTTCTTGCTCACCAAGTTTATATCACAACACAGTAAGACCTTAACTAAATCTCTAAAACTTCATTAACTTTCAATTAATCCTTCTATTACTTGCTAGAAATTTGTTGTAATGGAACCTTACACCAAAAACACAAACACCCGAAAAGAGAAGCATTTTCAGCTAAACTCCAGCAATGTATTCAGCACTTGACACCTGGCTGGGAGTGATATCATCAGCAATTTAATGCTGAAATCCCAACAACTAGCTGTTATACCCAAAATAGCAAGATACCCTTCAAAGAGATCTTACCATTTTTCAGCAAAATCCTTGAAATGGCCTCTCCAGCAGTCTAAAATGACCCATCTGACCTCATTGGTTTCTGCCCAAAGTAAACAGCTATCTCATGATAGTTGTCACAGCTTTTTCTAACAACTAGGACAGCTTTTTCATGATAGTTGTTACAGTTTTTCCTGACAGATGAGACAGCCTTTTTCAGAACAGTTGTGACAGCTGACCCAGTAGCCTGAGCATTACTGATTTTTTCTCATTTGGCTAAAATCAAAACCTACTATTGAAATTACATTTCTCTTGCTAAAATACTCTCATTTTCTACTACTTTTTCCCCAGCAGCTCTTACCCGAAATAGTAAGAATACCTTAAAGCTAGATATACCATTTTTTCCTAATAGCTGGAACAGATTTTGGCTGATATTCTTTGTTAAAATATCCTCTTAAACTCAGCTATTAAGGGAACCCTTCATCAACACCTCAAAGGGAACACCAATGGAGGGAAACTCTCTCATAAGCTTCCCTATTCTTTCTCCCTTGAATGATCTTCTGAAGCTCTTAATGAAGTACTGAGCTTCTGGGTTTTTAGTTTTTAAATTAGGAACTAAACTCTTCAGCCCTTAGCTCATAAATGTCATTCATAAGCCTTCATACAATCCCAGCAGAAAATCCCAGCAGAAAATCCCAGCAACTTTGCTAAACACACTACAATACTATTACTCTCTTATACTCGACATCTCACTCTCCATATTTTGAAAATGCATATATCTTGCTGCTCATATCTCTAAACATCTCTTTCTTCACTTCTCTTACACAATCTCATACATACTTACTACACCATTACATATAACACACCATAACTCTTCTAAACTCTACTCTCATACTCTCTCACTCTGAAATTCTACTATTTTGCTGCCATAAATACATCTATATACTATTTTCTTACAAGATCTTTCCTCTTAAAAAGCAATCTCTACTACTCCTCCAGTAGAAAATCCCAACAGTAAATCCCAGCAAAATTGTTAAATATACTACAACACTATTACCCCCTTATACTCATTCTCTCACTCTCTATATTTAGAAAATACATCTATTTTACTACTCCTATTTCCAAATACCTAAACACATCTCTATGCTCTTTTCTTACAAAATCTTTTCTCTTGGAAGGCAATCTCTATAACTTCTCCAATGGTTATAATATCATATTTTTATTATCTTTAACCTCCATATCACTCATACTCCCATATATCATACATATTACAAATACTACATCCCACAAAGCATATATATTTTTTGTCATCTCCACACTTCTCAAGAGATATCAAACACTCATACTAAAATCCATTCTCATGGAAGGCATGAACTTATATTACTAAAACTCTTCTCTTATAAGGCATCAAGATCTTATATCAAAGCCCTTCTCTTAGAAGGCACATATACTCCATATGAAAGCCCTTCTCACGGAAGGCAACACCATTCATAACTTCACAATAACTAAAAGAGCATTGTCAAAGGGGAAACTCATTTAAGTGCATAATAAGAGGAGCAAGCTTAACCAGCTCCTACACACAGCTGGGCATACTCTCTCTCCCTCCAGTTGCACCAATTTTTCCCCTTCAATCTTGGAGCCATCTTGGCAAACTACCTCTCTACCGCTGGCATTTTACTGGAAACCTATTAACTCACTAATGCTATGCAGCTGGGCTACGAACCATCAGAGATAAGTGACTTTGCTTCCTTATCTTTAAATTTACATCGTTGAATACATGATTACTTCATATTTAAATACAGATTACTTTATTCCAACTACTGTTATAACTATCAAACAAGGCTTAAACTTATTTAAATGCATGATAGGAGGGGTAAGCTTAACTAGCTTCTATTGCTGGCATTCTACTGGAATCCTATCAGCTCACTGATACTACACAGCTGGAGTTATAACCATACAAAGATAAGTGACTTTACTTCCATATCTTTAAGTTTACATCATTAAGTACATGATTACTTTACTTCTAAATAAATACTACTTTATTTTAACTGTCATTACAACTATTAATCAACGCTATTATATCAAACACATATTACATATTTATTCAACCGTTATCATGATTTTTAGACTTTGGTTTTAATGATTTTGTAGGCTTAAAAATACGTCGATAGCCATTAGACCATGTGGCCTAATGCTAAGTTCCGGAGGCAACTCCCCAAAAAGAACTCGGCCTTAGTAAGGTCTTTCCTTCAACAAGCCACATGTGGCTGGGCAACTGAAAAAGGCCCCCGAACAGTAATCAAACCTGAAAGAAATATATAAGAACAGATCTCCTCAGACTTTGCCGAGGACGATTTTCTTTAGCATAAATCTATCTATTTACATCTTCTTGTCATCTAAATCTACTTTTGTGTTTATCTGATTCATTAAAGCCCAGTTTTCCAACACATTCTTTACAAATTCATTATTTTGGATTTTTTTGGCCTAAGTCCATCCACCTGTTGGGTTAGGAACTCAAATCTGATCCTTACAAAAGCTATAATAAAAAAATCTCCTCCTTAGGGGAGTTAAAAACAACATGGTCTTCTAACAGGTGGCTTTATGCCTAACGAAATGCATCAACACATTGAATCACTTTCATAAAGTGGTGTTTGATCTTCACCTGTGGTCAGTGGCAAAGCCATAATTTTAGTTCAGTGGGACAATATCAAAAAACAATAATAATAAAATAAAATAAAATAACCTCAAAATGTTAATCAATACTAATAATAAAATTATAAACTACAATAATTGTCATACAAAATTTATTAAAATTTAAACAACCATAAAATAAATAAACAATTGTAAAACAAACAATTCATAGTTACAAACGATCAAAGTAAGAGATTAATCCATATACACAAAGTTTAAACATCTAATTTGATTCCTTAAAATAAATTGAGAAAATAAAATTTCCAACTTTTTTTTTATCAATTCTTCTAATCATTTAAAATTGGATTTATGGTAAAAACTCAAATTTAGAAACTGTGAAAAAATAAGGGATGGAGGTTGAAAAACAATAGTGTTGCGAAGAAAATATTATGAAATTTTGTTGTCTCTAGACTTTCTTAAGTAGGAGATGTGTTTTTTTATTTTTTATTTCTCATGCCAGGGATATAGTTTGTTTATAGTAAGAATGAGAAAATATTTCTCTATTTTTCTATTATAACGTTAGGAGAGACAAAGTACTATAAATGGTTCAGGTGGAGTTAGGGGGTAGGTCCCCCCCCCCCCTAATCATCAGTCCCCCATAGCTCCATCATTTCTTGTGGTAGCTAATTAAGAGCATCCACAGCAGTGGAGCTAAAAATTTAGCTTTTAGCTCCACTAAAAGTTAATTTATCTATTTTACTTACACACATGCTGCGGCAGTGGATTTATTTTAGCTTTCAACACAATAAAATAATATATCCCCTACAATAAAATAATATATCTCACTACCCAAAAAACATTCATAGCACCAACCACAACCACCTCTACCATCAGCCACAACCACACCCACAACCACCACCACCACTACCACCACCATTCATCAACCAAAGAAACCCAGCCATCATTCATCAAGCATTAATAAAATCAAAACCCATTCATCAAAATAAAAATAGAACCCATCATCAACCATCAAATTAGACAAAAGCCACCACGAAATCAGAAAACCCAACCACCATTCATCAACCATCAACAAACCCCATTCATCAACCATCAACAAAATCAAAACTCATTCATCAAAATAAAAATAAAACTCATCAACATAAAACTCAGTCACGGCAACAACGCTATTTTGTCAATCATGGCGACAAAATCAAAACCGAGCACCAGCGATCATGGGTCTTGGTGTTTGAGACGGAGAAAAATTGAGAGACAAAGTAGAGGAAAAATGAGATAGTAGAGAGATAGGGGCGGAGAACGGAGAGATCAATTGGCGTTGTCGGCGCTAGGCAGGGGCTTGGGTCGGCGACGAGTGGAGGAATTGAAGCTTGCAAAGGGAAGAAATGAAGAGTGTGAGGACCGACTGAGGGGAGAGAGGAGCACCGAGTAGAAATGGGGAAGGAGGAGAAAGAAAGAAAAAAATTAAATATTCTAACCATAATGGGAACATTTTTTTTTTTTTTTTTTTTTTTTTTTTTTACCTTTGAGCTATAGTGCACATCTATCTTTAGATGTGCACTGTAGCTGAGAAGCAAAAAATTTGACTATGACTCCACTGCTGTAGCTCTAGTTTTGTGATCAATGGTGCTAAAAAATAGCAATATAGTTATTTAGAGGCTGTTTGGATTGGGTGTTTTCGTGACTCAATTCTCAGTTTTCATAACTCAATTCTCAAAAATGGTGGGACCCATAGTAAAATATCGTTTGCCTGCACCAATACTCTATTTCTATAACTCTGTTTCCAATACTCAATTCTCTACTTTTTGAGTTATGAGTTATGGAAACTGAAAACAACTTTTGGCTGTTTTCAGTTTTCAGTTTTCAATGGCAAACTTGTAAATAACATTATATAGTCGGGCCCACAGTCAGATTTTTGCTCCCTCTTTATCTTCTTTTCTCTTTTTTTTTTCCTTTCTTTTTGTCTTTCACGGGTCTGGCCGTCTGGGTGTCTGCTCCTCTTCTTCTCCTTCTTCTTCTTCTTTTTTTTTTCTTCTTTTCTTTTCTTTTCTTTTCACTTTTTGGGTCTGGTTCTTTTTCTTTTTTTTTCTTCTTTTCTTCTCTTTTCACTTTCTGGGTTTGGTCCTTTTTTCTTCTTCTTTCACAGTTTCCGTTGGCTAGGTTTTTTTTTTTTTTTTTTTTTTTTTTTTTGTTCTTTCACTGGGTTCTTCCTTCTTTCTTTCTTTTTCTTTTTCTCTTTTTCACCTGGGTTCACCGTCCTTGCTCTTCCTTCTTCTTCTTTCTTTTTTTTTTTTTTTTTTTTTTCACCTGGGTTCACGGTCCCTGGGTTTCTTCCTCTTTTTTTTTTTTTTCCACCTGGGTTCACCGTCCCGGGTTTCTTCCTCTTTTTTATTTTTTTTTCATTGGGAAACTTACAGAACCCAGTTAAAAAAAAAAAAAAAGGAAAAAAAAAAGCTGCAGTGGGTGACAGAGCTGGGCCCACAAAATAGTGTGAAAAATGTTGAGTGATTGCATTTTAGTGATGTGCCAAACGGGTATTGAGTGATGGGTAATGGGTGATGAGTGATGAGTATTGAGTGATAAGTGATGAGTGATGAGTGACGAAAATTGAGTGACCAAAAAAAGCTGGCCAAACAGCCTCTTAGCACCACTGCTATAAGTGCTCTAAGAAGGTACGTGCATTGCAATCCGCAATAAGAGAAATATGAGTATTATTAAGATAATTTAAGCCACCAACCCAATCAACAACTTTCGCAACCCGCAATAAGTGAAGCTTTTTTTTTTTTTAATATATAAATATAGATGTAATATGGTTACAATCAACCAAAATAAATTTGTTGTCTAAGGATTTTTTTTTTATTTTTTTTTATTGAAGAATAATAAGAAATTTAAATATAGGAAATAAAAACTAGATATGTAAATAGTATACGGGAAGTCATTGGATGAGAGAGAGAGAGAGCAATCATTAATATTTAGCTAAAAGAGATAAACACTGATAATGAAGAAAGTATGAGATAAACACTAATAATTTAGGTAATATGTTATAATTTATTTGTAATAAAAATTGTGTCAATATAAACTCATGTGAAAGTGATTTGTGCCAATCATGCTCATAACTTAATATAAAAAGACGTTTTCCTTCTTAAAAATTAAATGACAAAATGGATGTGGTAAGTACATATATTGATTTTTCTGAAATTATTTTTAAAAAAAAAAAAAAAAAACATATATTGAGTGTTAAGCAATGGTAGTCTATTAAAATTTCAACATTATTAAGGTTCTTTTTCTCTTAAGATTCTTTGATTTTTTAAAAGACTTTGTTGTACAATTATGATCTTAAGCTCCAACGTTGAATCACCAACAATTTTCCATGTCTTCTCATTCACCCAAATAACAACAAAGTCAAGACTTTTATAGTTTAATTAGCACTTTTCCATGCACTGAGTGTTTGGGGTATGGGGAAAAATGGTTCAAATTGCGAGATTAGAAGCATATTATAACTATCTATAATAAACAACAAAAATGAATACCCTTATTTCCAAATATACAGCGTCACTAAATGTAAACTCCTTCCATTTCTCACATCATAATAGCTGCAACAATTCCATTGAAATAAACCAAGCAACAAATAAAAATATTTTGAGAATAAAAGCTATGTATTTTCATTCAAGCATAATAATAATGTTATACCATATCTTATGATACATCATAATCTCTATACCATAAGATTTCCAAATTTCAAAAACAATTATACAAAGGGTGATTATTTGATAATATTATGTGATTGCTTCCTTAAAGGTCTACAATAGCAATGGTGGCTAACAAGGACAAATTTTGGTAACATTTGAGTAATTATTTAAGGATATTGTGATTGCTTCCTTAGAATACCCCAATAGTAATGCTAACATATGATATGAGTACTCATGACCAACCTAGATTCTTTAATTTTAGCCAATACACCTCCCCCATAAGCTATTGTACTGACTGATCACAAACCATGAGTGTGTCTTAAAGTAGTTGGAATCGAGTATTTTTAAGTCCATTCAAGAACATATTAACAATTTCATCAAATAGTGTGAATATAACATACATGAAACTCCTTATGCAATACATTTTTACAGAATGGTGATAATCAACTACGAGATTCTTCATATAAGCATGAAAAAATGGATTGGAACAAAAGAAAGCTAATACTATCACATCAAATTAATTGAGGTTCTAGGAGAAAAATACAGAGATTCTTGGAAAAGTTGAAAGAGTAAAGAGAATTTAGTCACAATGGGGGTAAGTTGGCAATATTCAACTTCAATTCTAGAACTAGATGTCTTGGCATGCTTTGTAGCACTCTATAAAATAGAAAATAACCTAAAATAGATGCAATAATTGCATGTGGAAAATCAATATATCGGACACATGATATAATTAACATCAAAATATATGCCTTAAGGCAAACAGGACTCAATTTAAAAAGAATACCACATAATATTAAAATTTCATCAAAACTAAGTCTTAAAAGTACCAAAATAAATCAAACTAACACCTTTAAATCTAAAACTAGCCTCTAAGCACACACTCACAATCGTGCTCAGAGGCTATTCTGAGGGCGTTTGAATTGCGTGTTTGTGCGTCCACGTTTCCTTAAATCTGTGTTTCTCTTCTTTTTTTTTTTTTTTTGGCTGCATAATTTGACTTTGGGAGACAAAAAATTTGTGCATGAACAGTGCGTGCACTGTTCACGCACTGTTCATGCACTGTTTATGCAATAAAAAATATTAGGCGAAAATGCACTTTTGGTCCCTACATTTTGGGCCTATTCTCAATTTGGTCCTTAAATTGATTTAGCTCCTAAGTCAGTCCCTGATTTTTAAAAATCGTTTTTAAAATAGTCCTTACCGTTAACCCAGTGACAGAAAATGCTGAGTTGGCAAACGGCGTGTCCTATTTGCTGACATGGCGCTGACATGAATATTAAAATATTATTAAAAATGCCACGTCAGCATCTATGTCAGCGTTTTAGTGACAAGTCAGCACTTTAATTAATAAAAAAATTAAAATAATTTAAAAAAAATTAATTCAAAAAATTCAAAATCAAAAACAAAAATTGTTTTTCGGAAGAACATTGTTCTTCTTCGTTCTTCTTCTTCCCAGGACATGAACTTCATGCTTCATGTTCTTCCCCAAATCAAACCAATAAATCCAAGAAACCCATAAACATCTAGTAAATCAAACCCAATAAATCAAACTCATAAACCACCCAATAAATCTAAGAAATCAAACCCATAAACATCTAGTAAATCAAACCCAATAAATCCAAGAAATCAAACCCATAAACCTCTAGTAAATCAAACCCAATAAATCCAAGAAATAAATATACAAATCCACATAAAAAAAAAAAAAAAACCCACAAACACGAATCCAAACTCACCGAGACAACTCCATCTCCGAAACACAAACATGGCCACACCAATCTCCACCTCCACTACTGACCACCCACCCCTACAGAAACCCAGAAAAAAGCGGCGAACTCGATCTCCACGGCCACTCCCTCCTCTTCCCTGACTCACCAACTCGCTCCGAACCCGAGTCCGAACTCATCCTCCGCTTCGAACCGCTCATCGTCGCCGTGGAGTGCAAAGACCTCACCTTGGCTCAGTCGCTGGTCTCCACAGTGAGGTCGGCCAGGTTCAGAGAATCCGGCATAACCAACGCGAACAACAAACGCGTGATCGTCGTGATCCGCTGCTCGATCCGGCTGGAGGTTCCGTTGGGGACCATCGAGTCCGTCATAGTCTCACCGGAGTTCGTTCGGTACCTCGTCCGCGTGACCAACAAGAAAATGGAAGAGACAGAGAAAGAGAGGATCTGAAAAAAAAAAAAAAAAAAAAAAAAAAAAAAAAAAAAAAAAAAAAAAGAAGAAGAAAGTAACATACACAAACACAGAGAAAGAGAGAAGCTGAAAAGTTTTTTTTTTTGTTTATGATTTTGAATTTTTTCAGTTTAATTTTTTAAATTTTTTTTATTTTTTTATTAATTAAAGTGCTGACTTGTCACTAAAACGCTGACATAGATGCTGACGTGACATTTTTAATAATATTTTAATATCCATGTCAGCGCCATGTCAGCAAATAGGACACGCCGTTTGCCACCTCAGCATTTTCTGTCACTGGGTTAACGGTAGGGACTATTTTAAAAACGATTTTTAAAAATCAGGGACTGACTTAGGAGCTAAATCAATTTAAGGACCAAATTGAGAATAGGCCCAAAATGTAGGGACCAAAAATGCATTTTCGCCAAAATATTAAAAATGGGTCTCACGATACTATTCACACATTTAGAAATTATTTTGCTACAATGTTTTCAGTTTTCAGTTTTCAGTTTCAGCAACAATAAGTTCAATCCAAACGGATCCTCTATTTTTTTGGAAAAATATTAATAATTTCCATCTACTTTAATTTGGGATTACTACATTTTTTAATTACAAAAATACCTAGGGGTATGATGAGTGTTATGCATTTGTAAGTGAAATAAGTTTTTCGTATAATAATTCTTCATACCCCTAAATATTTTGTGATAAGTAAATTTAGTAATCCCAAATTACAATTAATGAAACCTATTAACATTTTCAAAAATAAATAAATAAATAAAAGAGATTTTGAGCACGTGCGTGCTCAAATGCTAGTATTTTTTTTTTTTTTTTTGGGATTGATTCAGAGGCTATTATTCCGTAATTATCACTTGTATTTGGCTATTCTGTTAATATTATAATCAATTTTCATTCATCATCATTCAAAATTACTAAATTTTCCGAAAACCAATCTTACTTTATATAACCAAAAACAACTTTTTATAAATCGTAAGAGAAATATGGAGATTATGGGACCCTTTGTCTACAATCTATATGTATGTTTGCAAGCTGTTACAAATCAGATTATTCAAGTACGGTGTAGTGTGGTGTCTCCAAGAGAAAAATGACATTTTATCAGTTATGAATCTTACGATACCACTCTACAATCAGTACTCACTGTCTTTATTAGCATTTTATCATTTATGATACCATCATTATAAAATCAATACTTACCCTCTTGCCATTTTCTTCTCCTTTTCCTTAGCAAATCACAAATACTGAATTTATTACATTATCAACGCCCTAAATGATCAAATAAAATGAAGACCTACTCAATTTCTTGCCTCAACACTATATAATAAAAATTAAACACCCAAAAGAATAAACAAACACAAAACAGAAGATAAAGAAGAAACTGAAAATCCAATAATACCAAAATACAAACACATATTCAACAAAAAAAAAATCTATGATTTAAAAAGAAATATATAGAAAAAAAATTACCATGAAGTACTATGTATGGAGTGTGAAAGTGGGACAGTCATGAAGACCAAGATGGCAATGGAGGCAATCATTGGTAAAGGAAAAGCCATAAAATTATTGGGTTTTTCTTAAAGAAAAGAGAAAAATAAGATCCAAGGGAATAAATTATAATGACTCTAGGAACCCCTAGGTATTTTTGTGATTAGAAAATATAGTAATCCTAAATTATAATGAATGAAAATTATTAACCTTTAAAAAAAAAAAAAAAAAAAAGAGCAAGAGCTTTTGAGCACGCGCGTGCTCAAAGGCTAGTATTTTTTTTTGTTGGATTGATTCAGAGGCTATTATTCCATAATTATCACTAGTATTTGGCAATTCTATTAATATTATAATCAATTTTCATTCATCATCATTCGAAATTACTAAATTTTCCGAAAGAAAATCTTACTTTATATAACTAACAACTACTTTTCATAAATTTTAAGAGAAATATGGAAATTATGGGACCCTTTGTCCACGATCTATATGTATGTTTGCAAGATGTTTCAAATCAAATTATTCAAGTAGGTTGTAGTGTGGTGTATCCAAGAGAAAAATGACATTATATCAGTTATGAATCTTATGATACCACTCTACAATCAGTACTCACTCTCTTTATTAGCATTTTATCATTTATGATACCATCATTATGAAATCAGTACTTACCCTCTTGCCATTTTCTTCTCCTTTTCCTTAGCAAATCACAAATACTAAATTTCTTACATTATCAACCCCCTAATGATCAAATAAAATGAAGACCTACTCAATTTCTTATCTCGACACTATATAATATAAATTAAACACCCAAAAGAAGAAACAAACACAAATAAGAAGATAAAGAAGAAACTGAAAATCCAATAATACCCAAATACAACACACATATTCAAAAAACAAAAAATGATTAAAAAAAAAACATATAGGAAAAAAAAAATGACCATGAAGTACTATGTATGGAGTGTGAAGGGAAAGTCATGAAGACCAAGATGGCGATGGAGGCAATTATTGGTAAAGGAAAAGCCATGAAATTAATGGGTTTTTCTTAAAGAGAAGAGAAAAATAAGATCGAAGGGAATAAATTATAATGACTCTAGGAACTTTTGGACAAATTTTTTTAATTTTTGTTTTTGGTTTTATGGTATGCTTGTATTGGTAATTGGTAATTTCGTATTTGGCTTTACTTTTGCTGTTGCTGTTGCATTTGAGTG
Source organism: Quercus suber (assembly GCF_002906115.3). Taxonomy (NCBI): domain Eukaryota; kingdom Viridiplantae; phylum Streptophyta; class Magnoliopsida; order Fagales; family Fagaceae; genus Quercus; species Quercus suber. Next base: position 282,052 of record NW_027069477.1, read on the forward strand.
TCAAGCTTTTTTTTTTAATCAACAAAACAATTTGTGTTTCTATAGTGTAGAACAACAAATACACCAATTTTAATATAGAACAATGTTTCAAAGTTTGAACATCTAAAGAGAATTAGAGAAAAATCTTTTCAGAATTATACATTTGTATAAAATAAAGACACACATACAAACATGCGAGAAAGAAAACATTTATAAAAAGAAAAGAATAGAAAATAATGAGTACTAAGAAAATTACGTACCTCTACTTATGTCTCAATGAAAAAGAAAGGCAATTGGCTTATCATTGAGAGAAAAATAAGAATATATGTTACTGCCTAAATTTAAGGAGATGGAAGGAGAAGTTATAGCAATGGTTTTTATAGTAGGAGTCTTTTTTTTCCTAAATAAAGAAGAGATTTGAAGAAAAAAATGAGATTATTATTATTGATATATTTTTACCAAGATGTCTTTTAATTTTGTCTCTATTTAAATCCAGGGATTTAGGGTTATTTTTTATCCATGAAAATGAGGATCCCAAATAGGAGAAACCCCTTGTTAAGGTACAAATTTTCAAGCCCTAAATTCATTAGCTCACTCACTAAAATACACATACAAGTGCATAAACTATTTTGGGCCCCCACAAATATTTCCAACATATTACCAAAATATTTCCCACATATTACCCAATTTGGGCTCCCATAAATATTTTTCATACAAGCCCCATAAATTATTTTGGGCCTTCAGAAATATTTTCCATGTTACCCAACTTGGGCCTACACAAATACCTATCATACTATTACCAAAAATGGGCCACAAAATTATGTCATCTCTATAAAAGCCCAAACTCATTTATCTTGTGGGCAAAACCAAAAAGCCCAACAAAACTCTCTTACAAAACCCGTTGCTACATAGCACCCTTACTAAATCCGTTACTACACGACACCCTAAAGCCCATTACTACATGACACTTTTACAAAGCCCGTTACTACATAGCACATTCATAAAACCTGTTGCTACACGACAATATTTTCTACAAAATCTCAAAATATTATTAAAAAGCTCAAATACTATTTTGGCAACTATTTACAAAAAGCCTAAATATTATTTTGGCAACTATTTATAAAAAGCCTAAATACTATTTTGACAACTATTTACAAAAAGCTCAAATATTATTTTGGCAACTATTTTCAAAAACCTAATATTATTTTGGCAACTATTTACAAAAGCCCAATATTATTTTGGCAACTACTTACAAAAAGCTCAAATGTTATTTTGGCACCTTCTATCAAAAAACCCAAAATTATTGGGCAAACAATTATTCTACCAAAGCCCAAATAATATTTGGCAAAAGAGTTATATTATGATCAAAGCTCAAAACTATTTTTGGCAAAAACATATTTTGATATACTAAATTCTCTAACTCATGGGAAACATAAATTGCTTATTTCTTCTACAAAATTTATGGGAACTATGCTTATTTCTTTCATAAGAAACTATAACTACAAAAGTCCATGTATATTACCCATGACGAAACTATTCATTTTGTAGGGATGAACAAGCCCAAAGAAGCCCAACAATAAGGCCCAACCGAGACAGCCCAGCCCATGTGCTAATCTCAGCAACTAAAGCTCACTTGAGTAACTAAACTGGTTAAACTAGCTACTAGTCAAGTTTCAGCATAACTAAGCTGATAGCTGGGGCCCATTACCATCATTTTTAGCCTGTCAAATCAGATCAAAAGGGGATACATGTCAATGAAGCAACAGATGAACATCTTTTTAATAAGTAAATAATTCATTAAAGAAGCTCAAAAGGCTCTGCAAAAGTACACAGTATGTGCACAACATGTACACAAAAATTAAACACTAAAAGTACATTGATCAAGCAAGTCAGGCAGAATAGCAAAAGAAAAAACCCAAAGCATTATGCACTCAAAAAAAGTCTTGAGGAATAAAAGCTTACCGATGAACATTCAGTTTCCTGCGGGTTCAAGAATATAGTAGATAATTTTATTTGGCTTTTTTCGGGTTTCTACGATCCTATGTATACTCTAAAAGAATTCACCTATGGGAGGAATTGGTAGTGGTGTACATTATAGGTAGACCCATGGTGTATAGGTGGAGATTTCAATGTTACCAGCTTTTAGAGTGGGAGTGGGTATTAGTAGGGTAACTTCAGCAATGAGGGGATTTTTATATATTTCATTTTAGAGCTTGAGTTGGTGTGGATATTCAATTGGAAGAGGGCACTTATACACGGTCCAACAACCATGATCACGTGTCCATTCAGGATCAATGGATTCTTGCTTTCATAAAATTGGGAGGAGCATTTTAGCAGTTCAAATCAACAAATTCTCCCTTGGTTATTATCTGACCACTTCCCTGTTGTCCTTGACATCGATGACATAACAGATTCTTTAAGTTTAAAAAATATGTGGTTGAAGAGTAAGGGTTTTTGAAAAGTTGGGAGAGTGTTGGAACAACTATCGGTTTAATGGTTCATCTAGTTTTGTATTAATCAACAAACTCAAATTATTGAAATTTTGTATTAATCAACAAACTCAAATTATTGAAAAATGATTTGATGAAGAGGAACAAGGAGGTGTTTGTAGAGGAAAGGAAGAAAAACCTAGTAGAGGTGATTTGGGTATCAGAAAATGTAGAGGAATAGCAGCAGTGGCCATTCGATGAGAGAATGAGAAGGGAGAGCATTAGATTGGAATTGGAAAAGGTTATGGGTATAGAAGAGACATGCTAGAGGTAAAATTCCCAGGCTTATGGTTAAGGGAAGGAGATAAAAATACGACTTTTTATGGTGTTTTGTCTCTTTGGGGAAGGAGATAAAAATATGATAGAGGCAAAATTGGAATTGTGACTCTGCATGATCTGGTGTTTTGTCTGTTTGGAGTGCACTGGCTGATACGGAAGAAGTTAGTGGAGTTGTTGGAGTGTTGGAAGGAGGGCTTTGCTAACTGTCATTCTGTTGATGTATGGGGAGCCATGCCTCATTGTGTTATGTGGACCATTTGGAGGTAGAGAGATCTTTGGACTTTTGATGGGATCGAGCAATTGTCAGCTAAAATTGTATCTTTTGCCATCCATGTTTGATTGGTTGTGCGCTTTAAGTCGCCAATCTTTTTCTACCTTAGAGGAAACCTTATTTTATTTAATTTTTGAATTTAATTAATTTTTCTACCTTATAGGAATTCTTGGATTTATGAAATTTTAGTTGAAGATTTGTTGTATCTAGTAAACTGCCTGTGTACCTGGGGATAGTTTTCTTTTAATTTTCAGTAAAGCATTATTACCAACTAAAAAGAAGAAGAAGATGATTCTTGCAAAGTTAGATAAGTCATAATTTTTTTAATGGGTACAATTGTTTATTTGACTGTGTTATTGCTAGGTTTAGCTAGTTATGTATTAATTGCATTTATGTTTTTATCAGTGAGGTCTTTGCAAATTCTCCCTTCTTAGTATCAGCAGAGGATGCCGGTGCATTAGAAGCAGGGTAAGTTCTTCAAGCTTTCAGGTTACATGTGTGCTGTTACCAGCTTGCAATCTAAAGTCGTGTTATTTTGTTCTGTTCAGGAAAGGTGATGACTACAAAGAGATAAGTGTTCCAGCTGGAAGAACTCATGAGGTTTGTTTTCAAATCGTGAACTCTTTAATGAAGAGCTTATGCAGAAAGATATTTACGCTTCCTTTTTATATATTTGAGGTACTCTAACCTTTTGAGAGAGTCAATATATATAGTCCCTCAAGTTGCTCACGATTGAGCACCGGAAGGGTTGGAGTTCGATAATTTTTAGTCCACAACATTATGAATTGAAAATTTTATTTCATATCCACAAAACATTAAAATATTAGTAGAAATCACGAGCCATAATGTACACAAGTTTTATTCAATAAAGTTTTCTATCACTTGTCAATACAAAACGCTAGTTCTCAAATAGAATATTAGTCAATACGCTACATTAGCTCTCGAATAGAATAAAAATAAAAAATAAGAATTGGTATGACAAATGATGTGGACACATTCCTTTGAAGGATTTGTACCCTGATCTGTTTGAGCGTTCTGCGGATGGGGAGGCTTTAGTCTTTACTGTGTTGGATTATCAACAAGGTGGTTGGGAGTTAGAATTTGCAGTTCCACAGAGATTTTCCTGATTGGGAGTTGGAGTTTGTGTATTTGTTTTTTTATCATATTTATTCTTAGGTGCCTAGGGGGGAGGGGGGTGATAACTGACAAGATGAGATAGTTTTTGAGTAGAAGTGGGGAAGCTGCAAATCATCTTTTGCTCCATTGTGATATTGCTAATATTTTGTGGAGTGAAGTTTTTAAATTGTTTAGGATTCAATGGGTGATGCATTCGACAATTGTACCTCTATTATTTGGTTGGAGAAAATGGTTTGGGAAACATACCTCCGATGTGTGGAATCTAGTGCCTGTCTATTTGATGTGGTTAATATGGAAGGAATGGAATAGTCGTGTTTTTTGAGGATGTGTAGATATCTCTTGATCAGTTGGAGTCCTTGTTGTTTCAAACCTTGTTTGATTGGTCTTGGGCTGGGTTTTACGCATTGTACTTCCATTGTTGAGTCCCTAAATTCTCTTTAGATATTTTGTAATTTTTAAGATACTTTGTGTTTATCATCATGAAGATGAAGCTTCCTTTGATTGAATAAAATTCATTATTACTTACTAAATAAAATTAAAAAAATCCTGAGAGAGAGAAAAGTGCAGAGAAGAGAGAGAATCAGAGAAATAAAAAAGCTAGCCAAGGGTCGTCATCGCTGGTCGAAGATGAGTTGTGATGGGCTGCTGATGCTAGCCAATCACTGATCTAAGTTTGGAAATTTTAGGCCCATGAGAGAGAGAGAGAGAGAGAGCTTGAAGCTGAGAAGAAAAATCTGATATGTGTCTAACCTTTAGATCGGTGGTGCAGATCTGTCTTTTTTGCATGCCTGTGTTTCATCCAAGTCTGCATATTGGCTTGGACATGGACAGGTCACTAGATTTTGCCTTAATGTGCTTCCCTGCTCAGCAAATTTCTCCTCATTGTCACCAACTTGAGCTTCCTGTGGAAATGGCACTAAATCTAGAACGTGTTTAGGCTTGAGTTGAGATCAAGTGGTCTCAACATTCCACAGATCATGCCAAAACCGTATTCTAAAACCTTTAGAACTTTCCTTTCCTCTTTGTTGCACCAAGTCAGATCAGTTTGTATGTGTATTTTGGAAGATGGCTGGGTTGGGTTCTGTGACCTTCCTGATATTATCTTTATGTTATTCCATGTCTCTTATTTAATTACATATGCTGTTTCCTAATCTATTGCATTTTATACTATCACTCCCTTTATAGGTTTCTCTGATAGTGGACTCAGTGAACTCATATATTGCTTGGGATTTCTCTTTGGTGCAAGGCAAGATGAACATGGTATTTTTTTCTAAATGTTGATTGTTGTGTTTACTTGATTCTATCATCTTCCTTCTTTTTGTAAAATGTGATATGCTATTTGAACTTAGTATCATTTCCTGTTACTTTCTCTCGATTCTTAAAATTGTAGAGCAGAAGGGGTGGCACACAGTGCATGCTTCCTATATCTAGTTATCTTTGCATCTCTTTTAGTCACCTCACTGCAGTTACTATGTAGAGTTTGATTGGTTATGGAGATTATTCAAGAGACTGGAGGATGAATTGAGAGGTTTAGATTGTATGAATCTACCTAGTTTTATTCTATTGGGAAGAAGTGCTGTTCCATTTCAATTTTTTGAAGAATATATGGTACACCAAAATGTTGAGTTGGCTTAATGAAATTAGATAGATCTTATCAAATGAAAAAAGAAAAAAGAAATGAGATAGATCTTGAATATATTAGCTTGTACCAAGTTTGAAGATAACTCTAACTAAGTGTCTTAAATCAAAATTGTTAATACAGTATAGAGTTGGAAAATCAATTGGACAATTGTACTTCTAGATTGTTGTGTCTCAAATCTCAATGTATGCCAGCACGATCATTTAAACAAAATTATACAATTAACAACACCCACGTCGAGGAAATTGTTTACTATCTCTCTGTTCTTTATTATGTATTTAAATTTCTAATTTTATTTGCTAGTTTTGAACTTGACACCTAATCCAACCTCATCCCAATTTTTTTACCACTAAAATGTATACCTGGGGGACTTACCAAGGGTACTTGTGCAATTTCTTTCTCCTTTTTCTTTGATTATTGTCATACTTGGACCCAAACCTAATGCCTCTCGTTGCTGACTTCTCTTCCTTCTTCATCATAAACTCTCATTGCATTCTAGAATCTAGATGTCAAAATTAAGTTGGTATTTAAACAATAAATGGTCTTGAACAGTGCTGAACAAATAGCGTAATTGTTGTCTGTTGTAGGGACATACAGTTGAATAATAATGTTGTTACTTTTAGGCTCTTAATTAAGATCATTGTAGTTGCAGAAGTTTTCATTTGACAAATGCACATGCATGCATGTGTGTGTGTTTGTACTGAAAGGAGGGTTGTAGGACTGCATGATGCAAGTTGTTGTAATCCTTTTAGAAAATGGGGGGGCATTTGCATTGTTCAAGTCTTACATAGTGACTTATTCATCAAAAGCTAAAATACTAACAAGAAGGTACCCAACATTATGCCATTTGGGAGAAAAAAAAAGATAAAGTTTTCTCAATGAGTTGACTGGTATTCTAGTGGTATGGTCTACTTGTTATCTCTTCTTCTTCTTTTTGAATAGTAAAAGGCAAAGAGGGGTGCAACCCATGTACACAGGACTTTTTGTAATCTATTCAGTAAAAAACTAATCAATTCATCCATGCAAATGGTGTGGTTGTGGTTTGAGGATAGTATGTATGTGTGTGGATATCCTGTTAAATTAATGCCTCTGCAGGATTTCTTTGTATTCCCATATCTTAGAGTCAGTTACTAGAAAGGTAGCTTTAGCATGTGACAAAGTTACAAGTCAGAATAACAGTTTTGATCCACTTTTTTATACTTCCAAAATAACCCTATTATCTAATTGGAGGTGACTTAATAAAAATTCATAATAATGAGAAGACAAAGTAACTTGAATAATCTAAATTGCAC
>NW_027069477.1:294199-361003 GCF_002906115.3 Quercus suber
AAGAAGAAAGTAACATACACAAACACAGAGAAAGAGAGAAGCTGAAAAGTTTTTTTTTTTGTTTATGATTTTGAATTTTTTCAGTTTAATTTTTTAAATTTTTTTTATTTTTTTATTAATTAAAGTGCTGACTTGTCACTAAAACGCTGACATAGATGCTGACGTGACATTTTTAATAATATTTTAATATCCATGTCAGCGCCATGTCAGCAAATAGGACACGCCGTTTGCCACCTCAGCATTTTCTGTCACTGGGTTAACGGTAGGGACTATTTTAAAAACGATTTTTAAAAATCAGGGACTGACTTAGGAGCTAAATCAATTTAAGGACCAAATTGAGAATAGGCCCAAAATGTAGGGACCAAAAATGCATTTTCGCCAAAATATTAAAAATGGGTCTCACGATACTATTCACACATTTAGAAATTATTTTGCTACAATGTTTTCAGTTTTCAGTTTTCAGTTTCAGCAACAATAAGTTCAATCCAAACGGATCCTCTATTTTTTTGGAAAAATATTAATAATTTCCATCTACTTTAATTTGGGATTACTACATTTTTTAATTACAAAAATACCTAGGGGTATGATGAGTGTTATGCATTTGTAAGTGAAATAAGTTTTTCGTATAATAATTCTTCATACCCCTAAATATTTTGTGATAAGTAAATTTAGTAATCCCAAATTACAATTAATGAAACCTATTAACATTTTCAAAAATAAATAAATAAATAAAAGAGATTTTGAGCACGTGCGTGCTCAAATGCTAGTATTTTTTTTTTTTTTTTTGGGATTGATTCAGAGGCTATTATTCCGTAATTATCACTTGTATTTGGCTATTCTGTTAATATTATAATCAATTTTCATTCATCATCATTCAAAATTACTAAATTTTCCGAAAACCAATCTTACTTTATATAACCAAAAACAACTTTTTATAAATCGTAAGAGAAATATGGAGATTATGGGACCCTTTGTCTACAATCTATATGTATGTTTGCAAGCTGTTACAAATCAGATTATTCAAGTACGGTGTAGTGTGGTGTCTCCAAGAGAAAAATGACATTTTATCAGTTATGAATCTTACGATACCACTCTACAATCAGTACTCACTGTCTTTATTAGCATTTTATCATTTATGATACCATCATTATAAAATCAATACTTACCCTCTTGCCATTTTCTTCTCCTTTTCCTTAGCAAATCACAAATACTGAATTTATTACATTATCAACGCCCTAAATGATCAAATAAAATGAAGACCTACTCAATTTCTTGCCTCAACACTATATAATAAAAATTAAACACCCAAAAGAATAAACAAACACAAAACAGAAGATAAAGAAGAAACTGAAAATCCAATAATACCAAAATACAAACACATATTCAACAAAAAAAAAATCTATGATTTAAAAAGAAATATATAGAAAAAAAATTACCATGAAGTACTATGTATGGAGTGTGAAAGTGGGACAGTCATGAAGACCAAGATGGCAATGGAGGCAATCATTGGTAAAGGAAAAGCCATAAAATTATTGGGTTTTTCTTAAAGAAAAGAGAAAAATAAGATCCAAGGGAATAAATTATAATGACTCTAGGAACCCCTAGGTATTTTTGTGATTAGAAAATATAGTAATCCTAAATTATAATGAATGAAAATTATTAACCTTTAAAAAAAAAAAAAAAAAAAAGAGCAAGAGCTTTTGAGCACGCGCGTGCTCAAAGGCTAGTATTTTTTTTTGTTGGATTGATTCAGAGGCTATTATTCCATAATTATCACTAGTATTTGGCAATTCTATTAATATTATAATCAATTTTCATTCATCATCATTCGAAATTACTAAATTTTCCGAAAGAAAATCTTACTTTATATAACTAACAACTACTTTTCATAAATTTTAAGAGAAATATGGAAATTATGGGACCCTTTGTCCACGATCTATATGTATGTTTGCAAGATGTTTCAAATCAAATTATTCAAGTAGGTTGTAGTGTGGTGTATCCAAGAGAAAAATGACATTATATCAGTTATGAATCTTATGATACCACTCTACAATCAGTACTCACTCTCTTTATTAGCATTTTATCATTTATGATACCATCATTATGAAATCAGTACTTACCCTCTTGCCATTTTCTTCTCCTTTTCCTTAGCAAATCACAAATACTAAATTTCTTACATTATCAACCCCCTAATGATCAAATAAAATGAAGACCTACTCAATTTCTTATCTCGACACTATATAATATAAATTAAACACCCAAAAGAAGAAACAAACACAAATAAGAAGATAAAGAAGAAACTGAAAATCCAATAATACCCAAATACAACACACATATTCAAAAAACAAAAAATGATTAAAAAAAAAACATATAGGAAAAAAAAAATGACCATGAAGTACTATGTATGGAGTGTGAAGGGAAAGTCATGAAGACCAAGATGGCGATGGAGGCAATTATTGGTAAAGGAAAAGCCATGAAATTAATGGGTTTTTCTTAAAGAGAAGAGAAAAATAAGATCGAAGGGAATAAATTATAATGACTCTAGGAACTTTTGGACAAATTTTTTTAATTTTTGTTTTTGGTTTTATGGTATGCTTGTATTGGTAATTGGTAATTTCGTATTTGGCTTTACTTTTGCTGTTGCTGTTGCATTTGAGTGTCAAGCTTTTTTTTTTAATCAACAAAACAATTTGTGTTTCTATAGTGTAGAACAACAAATACACCAATTTTAATATAGAACAATGTTTCAAAGTTTGAACATCTAAAGAGAATTAGAGAAAAATCTTTTCAGAATTATACATTTGTATAAAATAAAGACACACATACAAACATGCGAGAAAGAAAACATTTATAAAAAGAAAAGAATAGAAAATAATGAGTACTAAGAAAATTACGTACCTCTACTTATGTCTCAATGAAAAAGAAAGGCAATTGGCTTATCATTGAGAGAAAAATAAGAATATATGTTACTGCCTAAATTTAAGGAGATGGAAGGAGAAGTTATAGCAATGGTTTTTATAGTAGGAGTCTTTTTTTTCCTAAATAAAGAAGAGATTTGAAGAAAAAAATGAGATTATTATTATTGATATATTTTTACCAAGATGTCTTTTAATTTTGTCTCTATTTAAATCCAGGGATTTAGGGTTATTTTTTATCCATGAAAATGAGGATCCCAAATAGGAGAAACCCCTTGTTAAGGTACAAATTTTCAAGCCCTAAATTCATTAGCTCACTCACTAAAATACACATACAAGTGCATAAACTATTTTGGGCCCCCACAAATATTTCCAACATATTACCAAAATATTTCCCACATATTACCCAATTTGGGCTCCCATAAATATTTTTCATACAAGCCCCATAAATTATTTTGGGCCTTCAGAAATATTTTCCATGTTACCCAACTTGGGCCTACACAAATACCTATCATACTATTACCAAAAATGGGCCACAAAATTATGTCATCTCTATAAAAGCCCAAACTCATTTATCTTGTGGGCAAAACCAAAAAGCCCAACAAAACTCTCTTACAAAACCCGTTGCTACATAGCACCCTTACTAAATCCGTTACTACACGACACCCTAAAGCCCATTACTACATGACACTTTTACAAAGCCCGTTACTACATAGCACATTCATAAAACCTGTTGCTACACGACAATATTTTCTACAAAATCTCAAAATATTATTAAAAAGCTCAAATACTATTTTGGCAACTATTTACAAAAAGCCTAAATATTATTTTGGCAACTATTTATAAAAAGCCTAAATACTATTTTGACAACTATTTACAAAAAGCTCAAATATTATTTTGGCAACTATTTTCAAAAACCTAATATTATTTTGGCAACTATTTACAAAAGCCCAATATTATTTTGGCAACTACTTACAAAAAGCTCAAATGTTATTTTGGCACCTTCTATCAAAAAACCCAAAATTATTGGGCAAACAATTATTCTACCAAAGCCCAAATAATATTTGGCAAAAGAGTTATATTATGATCAAAGCTCAAAACTATTTTTGGCAAAAACATATTTTGATATACTAAATTCTCTAACTCATGGGAAACATAAATTGCTTATTTCTTCTACAAAATTTATGGGAACTATGCTTATTTCTTTCATAAGAAACTATAACTACAAAAGTCCATGTATATTACCCATGACGAAACTATTCATTTTGTAGGGATGAACAAGCCCAAAGAAGCCCAACAATAAGGCCCAACCGAGACAGCCCAGCCCATGTGCTAATCTCAGCAACTAAAGCTCACTTGAGTAACTAAACTGGTTAAACTAGCTACTAGTCAAGTTTCAGCATAACTAAGCTGATAGCTGGGGCCCATTACCATCATTTTTAGCCTGTCAAATCAGATCAAAAGGGGATACATGTCTAGCTGAGCTTACACCCTTCCTTGGCAAGCTGTTTTTAATGATTCCTGATGTGACATAAAACTGTGCTAACAAAACATAAAGCTGTGAACTTGAAGCCATCCATGCTCTCTCTCTTCTCCAACATAATTGATCAAGGAACAAGGGGCAACCATGAACAAACCATGGAAGTTTTTGGAATTACTTATAAACAACTCATTACCATGCCAAAAATGTACATTTTCTAGTTCATAAACCAAGTACATGAATCCTAATAGGGAAACTTAGGGAATTGTGCTTTAGATGACACTAGTGAGATATCCAACACAGTTTCCAGTAGAGGGCTCTAAGATTGACACTTGGCTTGGGGTGACACAATCTACCCTAGGAAGCTCTGATACTAGCAGCAAACAATCATGATCATTAGCCTAATATATGCTCTAATCTCATTGGCTGAGGACAATCAGCATTTAATGCTAAATCAGAACCTCTAGTTGCTATTACCTAAAACAGTAAAAATACTTTAAAGTTGAACTTACCATTCTTGGCCAAATCCTAGGAACGATTTTCTAAGGATTTTTCTGAAGATTAAGACTGATTTTGGCATAGATTATTTGCTGAAACCCCCTTAAACTCAACTAAAATAGTGCTCTCCACCAACACCTCAAGACACACCAATAGAGAAGAACTCTCTCATAAACTTTCCTATTTTCTCTCTCTCTCTCTCTCTCTCTCTCTCTCTCTCATTTTCTTAAAGCTCTTAGTGAGGTTCTAAGCTCTTAGTTTCAAAATTAGAAACTAAGTTCTTCACCCCCCCCCCCACAGCTCATAAATACTCGTCACACATTTATTCATAAACTCTCATCCATCCCTAGTAGAAAGTCCTAGCAGCTTTACTAAATACCCTCTCTCTCACTACTTAGACTACTAAATGACCTTCACTGCTCATTACATATACCATATCCATGAACATACTCTGGCATAATAATGATCGTGCTATGCTAGCTAAAATCTCTCTCTCTCTTCCTTCATCTCACAGTAAGCTCTCTCCATTACTTGTTATAATGGAACCTACAGTGTTTGTTTATTCATTTACTATTGAAAGTTATAATGTAATTGTTACTATAGAGTTTTTCTCTCATGTTCTTGTATTGGAAGACTTATTCTCACTAGAACCTATAACTAATGATTTTGGAGATGTAGACACTCTCCTTAATTTATGAAATAATTAACGGTTGGAGGTTTATTATGTTCTGTCTCATTTTACTATTGGAATATTTTACCACTGAAATATTTTACTACTGGGCTATTTCTTTATTGTAGTAGGTTTTCTGTTGTGCTGACATGTCTGCTATAGGAAATGTTTTTAGGTCATCTCATAATTCTTGCCAGTCCTAACCTAGGCCCAAGGCATAAAATAAGGCAAATTTCTCAAAAGCTTCACGATAGCCTTTAGGCCGTGCTTCAAGCCCATTGTCGAGTTTTGGTTTAAATTACCAACCTAACACAAATCTCATTTGTCGAAAGGAAAAATTTTCCGCCCCCGACACCCTTAATACCCCCCCCCCCCCCCAAAAAAAAAACAAAAAGAAAAGGACCAGTGTACCTCCAATTTCACTTCTTAGTTTTAGTTTTTAATTAAGAGATAAACCAATTAAGATTGAGAGAGAGCCTCTGAGATAAGCGTGTGCAACGAGGCGGCTAGTACTAATTATTATTATTTTGATAGGTAATAATACTTTTATTGACAAAACTGAACATCATGTTCACGATACTGAACACTTTAAACAATGAGCAAATACAATCAAATCAAGAGCTAAAAGAAAGAGAAAGTAAAAAATCAGAAATTGAAATACAGCTTGTACAACCCCAAATAAGAGTCCACAGAAACAAAGAGCCGAAAAGATGAGGCTTTAAGAGGTCTAAGGGTCTCTCATTGTCTTCAAAAATTCAAGTATTACGCTCTTGCCAAACGATCCACATTAAACATGCGAGGACCATATTCCATATTGTTGATAAGTGCTTATCAAACCAATTTCTCTGGGCAAAGAGAAGAGAGCTAACTGACTTCGGCATTATGCACTGAATCCCAAACACTTCGAAAGCTGCACACCATAAGGCATGAGAAAGCTTACAATGAAGTATTAGATGATCCATAGATTCCCCATCACAACAGCATAAGCGGCATCTATTAACCAGGGACTGACCTCTCTTAATAAGATTATCAATGGTGAGTATCCCTTCCCTAGTTGCTGTCCATAAAAATAAAGACACCCATTTAGGCACCTTTACACACCAAGTACTGATTTGCCAGTGTACAAATTGTAATTATGAATTTGAAAGTGATTTCTTATATCCGCTTAAGCGGACGACACAAGCATGTTATATAAACACCTTTTTTTTTTTTTGGTATGTAGCACGTACCTAATCTGAACCTATCATATATTATTATAAAACATGTATTAAATAACGCAATATCCTATGTATGATTAAGATTTGGTAGGTATGGGTCATACCAAAAAAATAGAAGTCTACCATAGAATTTTCCTTATAAATTATGGAAATTAGTTAGCTATTTTTCTGTGCACAAGCTCTACTGCCCATATTTGACCTGGATTTATGGCATTATAAATTATTGATTGAGGAATTTTTGCTGATATTGGTGCTTTGAGGGAACAAAGGAAGGTGCTCTCTCTCTCTCTCTCCATAAATAGTGTTGTCTTTATGTCAGCATTTTGTTTAATTGTTTTTGTCCTGCATTGCTGAGTATTATCTATGTATTGAATTTTGATGTAGTAAAGACGTTAATATCAGTATCTGATTGTTAATTGTTGATGTGGTCAATATAATATGGCTTGTTTATAAAAAAATGTTTGACATTACAGTTAACAGATCATTCCCATCATTGTTGATTTTTATGTTGTTGTTTTCAGGATATCGGATTTAGTGTGGAGTTTACAAATTCTTCTGGAGAAAAAAGTGTAAGTTGAACTGTTGAACTATCATAGCTTGTTAATTAATATACCATGTTGTGAAGAAATTTTCCTACTCCCACTCTTATAGTATATTTTGTTTTGTTCCTCTTCCTTCTTTTTTCTTTTCTTTCTTTTTAACTGTAATTATTTTCTTCTCGTATTTTACATTGTGTCGTTGATGAATGTCCAACAGTTGATATTACCTTACCGGCGCTATGAGTCTGACCAAGTGAGTTTACCCTTTCGCTATGTGTCTTAGTCTTAACATGGCTTAGAATATAATGATAGTAGCTCTCTCCAAATTCATATTCTTGCAGGGAAACTTCTGCACGTGTATGGTGGGAAACTATAAATTGAGTTGGGACAACTCATATTCAACCTTTTTTAAGAAGGTACGCAGGCCTGTTTTACTGCTTCCCTAATAGGAGTTGCTTTGCTTTAGGATATTTTCTGTGTACTGGAGCATTGTCCTCTTTTTAACAAAATGATCATATACCTATAAAAAAAAGTATACTGCTTCCCTAGATTTTTTGGCCTCCCCACTTGAGTTGCTGCTATGTATCATACTTAGCTATGAAGCTTTGGGTATTATGAAGTAGTGATAATACACATTCTCTTACCATTTAGTTCACTGAAAGCTGTATTTTCCATTAAAGCATAAATTTTGCTTGCCATTTTTGACAACTCTAAGCTTTACCTGGCATTAACACACTTCTAGTTGTTGGCACCATTTCTGCAATATACCACTGGGATTTGGTCGTTTGTGTCATTTCATATTGCACTGGTCGTAGGAAGTTCATTTGAGTTATTTTGACATCTAATTCTACCACACTTGCCTTCAGAGCATTTAAAAAAAAAAAACTTTTTCTCCCTGCTCAATATTTTGGCAGTTCTTCTTTTAAGTTAGTTGTCAAGGTTTAAAAATAAACATAAACAAACAACACCCCCCCCCCCCCCCCCCACACACACACACACACACACACATTTCATGGTTCGGATTGAATATTATAAATCTAAGAGTATATATAATTCCATTTGAACTAAAATTTTAAAAGACATGGCACAGTGTACATGGTTAAATACAATAAATAAAACAAGGATTGCAGAGTCGCAATATATTTCTCAACAAATTTCATAACTGTTTGTCTAAGGTGGTAATTGTTAGTGGTGGATAATAAAGTAGTGTTAGTGTGGGGTGGGGGAGGGGGGGTGGTGGGCATATGAGAATTTGTAATAACCTGCCAGCTTAGCAATTGTGAAATTGTGTTTATAGCATTTCTCTAAATAAAATCTTCCTCTGGGATAACCTTTAGCTGTTTTCACTCCAAAAGCTTGAGTCCATTTGAGTTGGAGGAATGTTCGCATATGGGTTTTGGCATATGCTTGATGTCAGGAGTTTTTGACATTTATTTAATTTTATCTTGATAGTGTGTATTTATTATTCTGTTACATAGATGCTTCGCTACAAGGTGGATTGCATACCTCCAGTCGTAGAACCAGTGCAGTCTGTAACTGAAGAGTGAGGACGAGAGGATCTCTCCTTGGATGTATTATTACCCTTCATTAATGATGCTTAATGATTTCTATCATTCATCTGTATTATTTTTTATTTAAAATATTTCTTTTCATTGCATCTTCTGAGGATGATTCTTACTCAGTTCCATCATCAGGATTTGCTACAATTGTTTCGGTGAAGAATCTTGTAATGTTTGTATATTATCGGGTACACTGACAAAATTGATTCTTAAATACTAAATGATGATGTCATGTTCTAAGAGCACCCAAGAAATAACTATTTACTGAGGCGCTATACAATTTTTTATGCAGCACAAACTGTTGGTTTTATATATTTGTTATAGTATACGACTTCAGGTTTCCAGTTAGATTTTGATCAATAGTTATTGATTACAAAAGAAAAAAAAAAGTTTAGGTCTGGTCTAAGGCATGGTAGCTTGCTCGCCATGTGTTTTATTAGGCTTGTCAGGTTGGCATGGACCTGTAAATTAATGCCTGATAAATCGCTCTTAATCCTGTTAGTGTCTCTCATACAGATGTTTGAAGACATTGATACTTGTTGATTGCCATGTCCTGAAGATGAGGTGGTATCTTGTGTCGCTGTTAAATACAACATACCTCTTAGATAGATGGAGGTGGATGCGACGCCATGTGGGTCTACTTCTACGTAAGGAAGATGTAGCTGTAGTACATGATACCACTTTCCCTGAATACACTGCTACTCATCGAGTGCTGTGGCATATTGTTTTGTATATTTTTGCATTGATTTTTATTGCTTTGTTAAGTTAAACCCTCAAAACAACACTTTTCCTCCCAAGTCACAATCCTTTCTGCTACCAAAAAAAAAAAAAAAAAGATCCTAAAGTTTTACAATGAACCCTCGGAGATGCAATAAGTGTAACAACGGCATTTTTTTTTGCTACTGAACATGGTAACGAGAAGGCTTTACATTAAGATGGTGAAGACCTATAAATTTCTCACGTTTGTTGAGTCTAGTGGACAGTCGTGATCAATTTCCAGCAAAATACACCCGTGGTTAAACATCAATAAGTTACAAATAAACAAAGTTAAAGACTACAAACGTAGTAATTCAGCAGGAAAAAAAAAGGACTACAAACATTAAGATAAATGCCCTGCAAATATAAAATTTTAGTAGTGTTTAATACTAATACATTACAGGTCAAGTAAAGTCATATGCATGTTTGGCAGAGTCGAGAGTGTTGGACAGGAGCATGGCAATTGTCATGGGCCCAACTCCTCCAGGCACAGGGGTAATTAAGGATGCTACCCTCACCGCTTCTTCATAGAAAACATCTCCTCTGAGACGGTAACCGTGCTCACAGCTTGGGTCCTGCCCAATTCATAATACCGTCTTTAAATCTGAAAAATATTGTTTTAACTTATGGCAAACGCACCCCTATATAGGATGGCATAATCATTACCAACAAACCGGCGATCAAATGGCACCTTTACTAAGGATGGGTTTAAAGAGATGGAGAGCTCTACTCTAGTTGAGTAAAAGTGTAAAACCACAGGCCTACATGGCAACCGATGGAAAAAGAAATAAAACAACATCAACAACAAAGCCTTGGTCCCAAATTCTTGGATGTGTTTTAATTTTTCTACTTCCCCTCCCTTTTTGTGATCTATTGGTTGCCACGTAGGCCTGTGGTTCTACTCAACTAGAGTAGACTTCATATCCATTTTGCACAAAATGCCACTAGTCTGGCAATGATAGACAGAAGTGACCAAAAATAGGCAAAACAAATTAAAGTCTGATAGTTACCTCAATTGGATTTGTCCCCACATCTATAACAATTGCACCAGGCTTTAGCCAATTGCCACGAACCAGGTTAGGCACTCCCGCAGCTGTAATCACAATGTCAGCTTCACAGGTGATCTGTTCTGGATTCTTAGTAAATGCATGTATGATGCTGACAGTCGCATGATGCCTCTGCGAAACAAATTGAACACTACTTAAAATCTAGGAGGAGAACCACTGTATGCAGTAAATAGTCAAAAAACGGGTGTCACCTGCAAAAGCAAGGATGTAGGCAATCCAACTATGTTACTTCTTCCAATCACCACAGCTCTCTTCCCCATAATTTCCACACCAGACCTGATCAATAACTCAATGCAACCTTTTGGAGTGCATGGAATGAACAAAGGCTCCCTTCCTCTCAGGGCAAGATTTCCCATATTTACTGGATGAAAGCCATCCACATCTTTTTCTAGGCTTAGCACATCCAAAATTTTTGCCTCATCCAAATGCTGTCCCAGACATATTTGTTGTAAGTTATCCATGCAACACCAGCAAGTTCTGAAATCATGTATATAGACCTCAAATACTTAATTGCTAATAATGTACAGCTAAGAGCCAACGATACCCACCAAGTATCCAGACATTGTATATGATTTTAAATCTGATCAGGCTCTCATCAAAGATTAGAAATTGTTAGCATATAATCCACGAATATTTGGTCTTGATGATCATTTACTATATTTTCAAGGGATAAAGGAGATCTTTCAAAATTGCAACCATATGATATTGCTAGTCCAAAATCACTACCAATTCGGGTTCACAATAGGGCAGATTCTATGGTAGATTCAGATGAGAAGGAAAACGCAAAATTCTAGCCAAAGCATTCTAAAACATGCTCATAAAATGCTTAGGTCTACAAATCCCATAAACAGGGAAGCTAGGAATGGACAATCTTCTAAAAATTTGAGATATTCACATTGTTAACATTCAGATCAGCTAAAGGTCAAGGTTAAGAAGTTATGACACAGTTTAAGAAATTACTTGTGGAAGAGGAAGTTGCACAAGAATACCATGAACTGATGGATCCTCGTTGAATCTTGACAAAGCATTAAGAACTTCATCTTCTTTACAATTGTCAGGCAGTTCAGTCATCATTGACTTGATTCCAGCTTCTTCACAAGCTTTTATCTTGTTGCGGACATAAGTTTGTGAGTCCCTTCTTTGGCCCACCATAATGACAGCCAATCCAGGAACCTTTCCAATGGATTCCTTCATCCTCTTGACCTCAAAAGCTATTCTTGACATAATTTCCTCTGCCATTGACTTTCCATCAATTATTGCAGCATTCTGCTCATTGGCTGTGGTGAATGTCATGTATCAAACCACATTTTAAGCATACAAAGAAGAAGGATAACAAGAACCCTCAGAATATAGATTGCAAAAAATAAAATGAGGAAATCCAAATGAACAAATTTAGAAATCAAACCAAGCTCAGTAGCAGTCCAGAACCTAGGACTGACTGAAAATGTTAAATAGGATGTGAATAATATCCCATACCAATAGAATGGGGAATCAGACAACAGATTTATTTATTTTGGCTCAATAAGGTCATTCGGTGAAGAAGATACAATAGGCAAGAAAAAAGATTATTAGAACCCCAGATTCAATCAACCTTAAATTGAATCCAACAGGTTTCTACGAAAATATGATACAAGTAAACCACTTTGTGAATAAAATCAATGAACTCAATTACAATCTTTAAAACGTTATGTCAAGCTCAAAGATAGCCAGCACCAAACATGTAGTTACTGCTACATCTATAGCATGATTAAACAGGAAATATCCTTTTTGCAACCCCAAATAAAGTCCTTTTCTTTACCCTATTAAACCCTAAAACCCAATACTGCCTAGTCACATAAAATTATAGGGACTTTACTACATAACCAACTAGCGAAGAGAGAGAGAGAGAGAGAGACTAAAAAAAAAAAAAAAAAAAAAAGGAGAAGGATGTCAATGTAGAACTAGAAAAAGAGACATTATTGAAGCTGTCGCTGATGACAATGACCAAAATGAATAGTGCTCATTCCTTTTTTTGAGAAGTAAAGAACTTCATTAAAAAATAGATGTGAATATACAACAAAAAAACAAGACACACAGGTAGTGTGCTATAGTATTAGCAAAAAGGTCTAAACTAACTAGCAGTGAAGGTGAAAAAATCAAGTAAATCATGCAAAATATTAAAGGTAGAAACACTTGAAGCATATGCCCACTCAAACAGAGTTTAAAAGAAGAAAGCTTCAAATCGTGAATTGATCTTTCATTCTCCTCAAAAGTACGTGCATTTCTTTCCCTCCAAATGCCCCACATTAGACAATGAGAGATCATACTCCAAATCACCATAGCTTGGTGTTTGTTGAACTTGCCTGTACAATCAGCTAGGACTCCACTACACCACGTGGCATGACCTAATGAACCCCATAAAATGAATACATCATATTTCATAACTCTTGAGCTACAATGCAATGTAGGAGTAAGTGATCAATAGCTTCCCATTCTACTTACACATACAACACCAATCCACAACAACTACTTGCCGCTTCTGCAAATTATCAACAGTTAAAATTTTCCTCAATGCTGTTGTCCAAATGAAGAAAGTCACCTTTGTAGGCCATTTTTTATATTAAATAAAAATTATATTTTCTCTTTTGATTGGTAAGTTACACAAGCAGTGAGTTCACCTGCTGACTATTTTTTTGGGAGACAGATACCATTTGAGCTAGAACTCATTCATTGGCAACATTCTGTGTGAAACTAGTCACAAATTTGCATCAAAGCTCAACATTGAGATTCTATGCAATAGAAGTGATAGCGTTATATCAAATACAACCAGTTTTGTTATAAGAGTGCTTAAAGCTCAAAGCTTGAAGCCCCAAGGTTTGAGAGCTTCACATGGCCAAAAAAAAGGCTCATTTAATGAAGTGCGCTTTAGGCACACTTTTTTGGCGCTTTTTGAAGAAGCACAAAGCATGCCTAGGTGCGCTTTTTTATTTTATTGTGAAAATAGATATGAATCATCAAAATTAATTGCTTGATCATGAAGAAATGACATGGAGCAATGATTTACTATACAAACACTATTCTTAAGGTGCATTACACAAAAATTTATTTATTTACATTTCAAAAGATATGAACAATATTAATTTACTATTCCCGTGCCCTTTGGCCTCTAATTTTTAGATGTTGATTGAAACATGAGAAGAATTATATAAAATGTTATGTTTAAACTTTCTACAACTTGATTATTTTGATATTGTCCATTGATAATTGTTTTCAATCAACTATATAAAAGTTTTAAGAATTGAAATACTTAAGTAAAATTTGAACTTACAAACATTATACAATTGTTCTTACCTAATAGGTAAAATATACAAATTTTGAGTAGTTATATTATTTTATTAAATGTTACATATATTTCTATTATAGGTTAATAGATAGTATATTTGAAATATATGTGATTTACTTCAATCAGGCGTGCCTTGTGTCTGGGCTCCAAGAGGCCTATGCGCTTAACACTTTTACCAACATTGAATATGATAATTTCTACAAAACAAGAAGTAACTTTTTCAATCAAAATTCAAAAGAATAAATCTGTTTCCAGGGCAGTTCATAAGACCAGACTGCCAAAAGTCATTTACATTGAATCTGATACATGACTATCAACTTTGATGCTATACCACAATGCTGAAATCAGAGCAACCAAATTGATGGGTAAAAGAAGTACTTACAGCATTTATGAGCGGAAGGAAAGTCATGGGGGTTGGGATTAGAAGCCCAAACATCAGGGAGGTCTAATGAGACAAGAGATGGGGATATCAGAATTGGGCAGTTTTCATCCTTTAAGGCATGAACAGCCCTTGCTGCTGTTGATGGCATTCTCATTCCTCCTACTCTCTTCTTCTGCCACGCCAATGCCACTGCCACCCTTAGCATCTTTCTCTTCCTTTCCCTAGTACTACATCATTTCGGTCTGCCAGAGCTGAGCTTAACTCATAAGTAATTTGAGGCATAAGCGCAAAAGACATACAGTAATGGAACAGGAAAACATAGTATACAAGCAACTGCTATACTGAAAACAATCACAGATAAAGAAAAGAATAAATATGTGAAATTTAAAGTAACCATCTTAATTGCATACATAACTTAAATGTTGAATTGGGTCTTTTGAATATT
The DNA here is from genome assembly GCF_002906115.3 of Quercus suber. Classification (NCBI taxonomy): domain Eukaryota; kingdom Viridiplantae; phylum Streptophyta; class Magnoliopsida; order Fagales; family Fagaceae; genus Quercus; species Quercus suber. The sequence goes on from NW_027069477.1 coordinate 309,050, forward strand.
GATTTTATCAAAAGCGAAAGAAGCAACAAAAGTCTACCACGGGAATCACAATAATAATAATAATAATAATAGTTTAATTAAATTAGCAACAGAAATGAGATTGAGAACAAGAAATTTGTCGAGAGCTTGAGGAATGAGAAGATATAATACCAGTCCAGTATGTGGGCGATTGCAGTCTGCAACAACAAAGAAAAAGAAAGAAGCAGCAGCAGCCGGCAAACTAAAAGCTATGCACAAGCTCAAGCTCTCGAAGGATCAGGTTGCAATGCAAGCGTGTGGAACACTTCTTCAGCTTCACTACTATACTGGATTAGGCCCTTTCACTAATTAACTTCATTCTATTCTATTGGGCCACTCGCTCACTTATTTAGCCCAAAAATACACCTATTCCCCCTTTCTAGGATAAATATGATAGTTTCAATTTCAACAGGAGGGTTTAGACATTAGGGAAATGTTAACAAATGTTTTTAGAGTATTAGTTAATAATTCATTTAAAAAAAATTTATGAGAAAAGAAAAAAAGTAATTAATATTTTGATAATTTTTTTCATTTCCCATAAAAGTGATATCAAAACTTTCCTAAAATGGATTGTTAACCAATGCTCTAAGGACACTCGTTAATTTTCTTTTTATTTTTATATAGGTCCACAATCTATGTTATTACATTATTTGACATTGTTTCATAATTCTCTTATATGGTTAAAATCAAAATTCAACATGTCATGTATCATAATTGTTCAACCATTTATACCAAAAAATATATGTTTGGTCTAATTAGATTTATCAATTAAAATTTCATATTCTTTTAGGTATATTATATCAAACACTATTTTAATTTCTAAGTGCTAAGAACCTTGTAATTCAACGAACTGACATTTTTTATTTTTTATTTTTTTAATAGAGACATTTAGGGTTCAAATCTCCCTCAGCTATTATAACTATCCAAAAAACACTATTCTAAGTAAAGCTACATTACTTTTTGTACATGTGATGTAATTAATTGATTTCATCAGGCTAAATAATCAAATTAGGATTCAATTTTTTAGTAGATCTGCCAAGTGAATAGCTTCTTCTGGGTTCATTGTAAAACCCTCTCATTCCTTTTGAAGCAACGAGAGGGTTTTACAATGAGCCTATAGGACCAGGGCCTCCAAATCTTCAAAGTGTTCATTTTAATTGTAGTAATTAGTAAAAATTTAATAGATGAGGTGTTTTTTTAGTTGCCCAAAATACATGAGTGTTAAAAATAAAAATATTTATCCATTTACCTTTCATCTTACCCTCAATGTTGAACCCTATGGATTGCAAGGGGATCCCGAGAAAGAGTTCATTTTTAGAGTATTCTAGCTAAAAAAAAAAAAAATTTGTGGGTTTTTAAAAAAATATATAAGATTATAACAGTATATTCTACCAAATGATTCTTGTTATGTTTTGAATCACTATTCATAAAATTTTGCTGGTACTTACATGCTACCATTGAATGAAATAAATGATCACCAAGAATCTGGCTCAATTGGCCCATCAAGTTATTTTCAACAGAAATATTCAAAGATTAAATTCTCATTCTCCTCGTTAAAAGTATCAATTAAAAAAAATACTAATACATTTGATTTGGATATTTTACCCTCAGCGGCCCAGGGGACAATGCTAGCGTGAAACTGACAGTAACGAGTGGGCACTAGTTTCGAATGTATTTTTTCGGTGACCTGGAAAACAAGTTGACACTTTTGAGAAGAAGGGGCGAAAAAATCATCACATCATATGCAAAATAATTTGGGAGAGAAGATAAAAGTGAAGAGTCCTTGTAATGAATTTATTAGATACATGAAAATGCATTGATGAATAATTGCAAAAATGATTGGAATCATGTACTTACAAACAAAAAATCCAACCAATCAGGTGTCACTCAAATCAATCAATCAAACACATGTATAAAGGTCTCCAAATTCATGTGTTATAACTTAAAACTTATATATGATATGATATGAGAGAGAGAGAGTGGGGCGGATCTGGATCTGGGAGTTTGGCGTAATGAGATTGGGATTACACGCATTCATGATTCTTCTTCACAGGAGTACGTAGTAATGGTTTTGGCCTATGCTGTGAACCTCTTCCACTTTTCTCTGTTAATTTAGATTGACACCGTTGTTTTGTTACATACAAGCTCCAACGTTTGGTACTACCTATTCCGTCTTTTTCCTATCAAATACAAATGATCTCTTGTGCATCAATTTTTTTTAACTTAATCTGAATTTTTGTTCCATGTGACCTTGCCCCCAAATTTCAACTGCCCCAACATCAACATGCTCACTTGGCCATGCCTGTCTCTGCCCTCCTTTTCCCACCTGTCTCTCTCTTTCTAATCTCCATGATTAATTGTGAAAATTTTCTGCTCAAAAAAAAAAAAATTTTGTGAAAATTTCCCACATAATAAAGATATTTGGCAAATATCAAAAACTCATTCACTCTTAATATATAAATAAACTCAACCTAAAAAGAAAAAGAAAAAAAAAAGATCAATTTTGAATCAAAAGGGTTTTATTTGATATTCAATATGTTGTCTAGTTTCAATTAATAGTAATGTTAATTCACAATATTTTTATAACAAATCCTACATGGTAGAATAACACCAATTTTTTACTCACCAATGATAATCACCAAGAATGAATTTGTTTTTAAAATATTGTTAAAGTATCGTGGATCAAACATTTCTCTTTGGTTAATAATAAGCAGTTTATCTAATAGATTTCAAATTAAAAAAGTGCGTCAACGCATGCGTGGTTTGCCTAAAACAACATGAACACTACCCTCAAGTCTCAACCAGGCCATTAGATTTCTCCCAGGAGGGTGAGTGAGTTACCCTACAAAGACCAAATGGTCCAAAATCCTGTGCAATTAATCGCCGTCTTGACAATGACAAAGCAATTAAACATGCAACTTCAAATCTAAATTTCAATATTATAAGATGGGTATGAGTTTGACTTACCTCCAATACTTTTTTAATTATAATATTTTTTTATTTTAATGAGAAACTGTTACATTACCTACTAACTCAATAAAATATAGAGATTAAAACACATTACTACTTACGTATTTCTTAGAATCTTAAGCACAAATTCTGGATGAATATTAATGTCCTCCACACTTAATATATATGAATTTTGCTAGTACTATATAATTAGACACAACTTTTTGCCACAACTCACCACATGATGAGTTGTGATTAGTAAAAGTGTGTTAGTGGGTCATGTGGGGACACACCTTTGCCAACCACAACTCGCTATGTGGTAAGTTATGGGACAAAGTTGTATCCAATTATGTGGTACTAGCATAATTCAATAGATATACACCCCCTCCTTCTTAAGTGACTTTTATTTTAAAAAAAAAATTAATAAAATTATGAAATGAAAGACTTTATTGAAAGAGAAACACAGAACTACAAAACAGAAGGCAAACTAGCCTCCTCCCTGAAAATATCACTCACACGAGGGGCAGTTGCCTACAAAAGGCAAACTGATTTCTTTTTTCTAAACATGCAAAGCTTGAACAACTATATTCAGCAAAAAAATTATGCGATTTTCTGTGTGGCAAACGAAATTTTACTATAGTTGAAGATTTCCTAAATTTTTTTCGTTTGATGAATGATGATCACAGCAAGCAAAAAAAAAAAAAAAAAAAAAAAATAGCTAAAATTCTTTAGTAAAAAAAAAAAAAGAGCTTTTCTTTATCAGTAGAAAATTAAAGGCAAACTAAGATATAAGAGAATAAGAGCCTTTGTGAGGGTCCCTTTTTGGACAGTGTCCAAGCCCAAGCTTAAGCTAGGACCCCGGGCCCTTTTGTTATAGTTTGAAGGGATAGAGCTTGGTTTACCGTAGCTAAATGGACTGTTTACAAACCAAGTGATGCACAGGATAAGAATCCTACAATACGTATACATTAGCAAGTGAGAATATATGTATTGAATAACTAGGAATGGTAACGGGTCGGGTTCGGGCCGAGTTTTTTCATACACGGACCTGACTTGCAGGCCAAGACCCACGGCTCGAACTCGGCTCGTTTACTAAACGGATTTTTTTCCTGGGGCCTGGATCCGCCCTCGCTGGGCCCCGCGGGCTCCACAAGCCTTGTTGGGCCGTGGTACTTCAAGGCCCATTATGTGGCCCAATAAAAAAAAAAAGATTGCCTAATATTGATTTTCTTAGCAACCAAATAGGAGAGGAAAAAGAACACTCAAGAAAACCCATTATTTTCTTAGCAACCAACAGATCGGAAACCCTTTTTTTTTTCATTACAATATTTTCTCACATCAAAAGCAAAAACAAGAATTAACATACAAACCCTAGGTTTGAACAATAAAACCCTACAAAATCAAATCAAACAAGCTGATCTATTCAACTAAAATAGCACTAAAACTAGAAATTACAAATGTGATTCTTTGAACAACAGTGCCAGCGAAGTGAGCATGAGAGGCAAAGCAGCGGCATCGGCGAGGTGAGGTATGCAAGGAGCAGTGGTGTCGACGAAATAAGCATGGGAGGCGAAGTAGCGGCGCCGGCGGTCTTGCTCAAGTGAGACTGAGGCTGAGGGAGAGAATGGGAGGTGGCTTGGGAGAGAAGGACTAAATGAGAGGGTGAGAGAATGGGTTTGAGGGATTTTAGGGGAAAAGTGAGTATTTATAGTTAGGGTTTTTTTTTTTAATATTATATATACGGGTCGGGTTTGGGCCGGGTATGCCTAATACCCGAACTCGACCCAAACCTGTTTCGGGTTTTTTTAATGAAAACCCAGACCCGACCTTAATGTTAAACGAGTCGAGTAAAACCCGACCCATTAGGGTCGGGTCGGACCAGGTACCAGCTGGTCGGGTTCATTTTGCCATCCCTATGAACAACAAGAAAATAGCAAAGGAAGACAATGTAATAAAGAAACATGCAAAATAATTGTTAGGGATCCTTAAATCAATATGAATTATTTTATTATTTTCCTTAATTATGAATTACAATGTGCTCACTGAGACATGTTACAAGATTCAAATAAGCTCAAAAATTACAAACTTAGATGGTTATCTAAGCCTCTAAGACTTGTAAAATTTGAATCCCTTTAAATCCAAGTATGTTCTACAATGGCTATTTTTTTGGACGCTGGGTGATATTTCCCTACTTTCTTTGAGTTTTGACCAAATTTTCCCAATGATTTTATTATGATTTCACTATTTTTGCATGCCCCCAATGTTTGGCTACTTCTCCCTTTTATAGTGTTACTCTAGGGTTCCAGGGTACCACTGATTCCCCTCCCCTGTTTTCCTGGGTACCAGAACCCACGTAGTGCCAGCTATTTTGATGACTGGTACTTTCCTTGCTTCTCATAGTTTTATTCTTTTTGTGATGTTTCCTTAAAAATTTCTTGCTGACTTTCTATTCTGGGGTGTTTTTAGAGGGCTGACTTCTTAATCTCTCTTCCTTCAAGACTTTTACACCTTACCTTTTCAGATTCAGCTTTTTGGCTACCTTTTTTGTCATTTTTTCTTGAGTGAGCTGATTCCTTCTCTGCTAAATCGAAAGTTTTCCCAATTACTTCCATTTGTGGTTCTTCCTTTTGGGTTCCTTGAGGTACTACCCCTTTGTTCATAAATTGTTAGTCCCAAGCTTTCTAATCCCTTTCTGCAACATTGGGCTGTTGAGAAGGATGTATCTATCCTTCGTTTCTTGTACTTCTTGGTGCTCTTTTGAACTTTCTCAATCTCATCCTAGTTGTGTTGCAAGCTCCGAGGATCCTAAGCCCCCTGGCAGCTTCTGGACATCCCGAGCTAGTTCTTTCTTCTAGATTTCTTTGGATTTTCTGATCTTTGCAAGTTGGGCCTATTTCTTTTCTTCCCTTTGCTTGTTTCTAAGGCCTATCCTTTCGTGGGTTTTGGGCTTTAGATCTTTTGGGCTTATCATCATTTTCCCTTGTGGTGAGCTCAACTACTTTGATATTACTTTCTATGGAGTTGGCCCATTGTGCTATTTTTGGGCCTTGGGGTTATGATTTTTTAGACCTCAACAGCCTTCAATACAAATTTCTCTTTTATTTTTGTCATAGATTAATTTCTTGATCTTTTATATATATATATATATATATGTGCGCGCGCATGCTCGCTAGTGTTTCGTTTTTTCTCTTTTTTCATTCTATATTTGATGAGATGGTAATAGATGAAGTACACATTTTTTTTAAAATTCTTCATCAATTCTTTTTGAATGGTACCAAATATTTGGTAACGAACTAACGATCAAACGATTGACAATATACCAAATTTATTTATAGAGTGATTGCACTTATACTTAAAATCATAAATGTTGTCAAAATTTAAATTCGTTTTAATTACAAAAGAGAAGATGATTTTTTTTAAAGGACTATTTAATTTTTTTACATAAAAGGTAAATTACTGCAAATTCAATACATAATCAATAATAGATTATTCCTAGAATTTAAAAGAATGCTAAAGTTCGTTTTAATAAATGTCTAATTAAAAAATAATTATTTTGTGTCCTTTTTCTTTGGTTTGTATTGTCAATAGGGTAATAGTTTTATTTTGTATATAGTATACTAGTACATGCAATGCAAAATTTTAATAAAAAAATATATGTAAATAAAAACATGTATTTTAAGTATTAAATATATATTATAAATTAAATAAAAAAACTATTTCAAATGTATCTTAATAATTAATAAAAAAATTAATTGATACACCTATAACTTTTAAGACCTAACTTTTATTATATTTTAAGAAGAAATAATAGTAGACTTTATTAAATTAATATCATATTATACAATGAAAAAGAGAAAAAACGTCAATAATGATTTTCACATTCTTTTTTGCAATACTAGAAAAAGTTAGAACAGGACAATTACATCTTAAAAAGTCAAAGTAATATCCTTTAAGATCTAGCCACTTCCAAAGAACATATCCTATCTAAAAAGAAGTGACTTTTTAGCAGCCAAAGGTCTAGTAGAAACAATTTGATCTTATTGGCCTCCATGATCTTTAGCTGCCAAAGGTCCGGTAAATTCTTCATCAATTCTTTTTGAATGGTACCAAATATTTGGTAACGAACTAACGATCAAACGATTGACAATATACCAAATTTATTTATAGAGTGATTGCACTTATACTTAAAATCATAAATGTTGTCAAAATTTAAATTCGTTTTAATTACAAAAGAGAAGATGATTTTTTTTAAAGGACTATTTAATTTTTTTACATAAAAGGTAAATTACTGCAAATTCAATACATAATCAATAATAGATTATTCCTAGAATTTAAAAGAATGCTAAAGTTCGTTTTAATAAATGTCTAATTAAAAAATAATTATTTTGTGTCCTTTTTCTTTGGTTTGTATTGTCAATAGGGTAATAGTTTTATTTTGTATATAGTATACTAGTACATGCAATGCAAAATTTTAATAAAAAAATATATGTAAATAAAAACATGTATTTTAAGTATTAAATATATATTATAAATTAAATAAAAAAACTATTTCAAATGTATCTTAATAATTAATAAAAAAATTAATTGATACACCTATAACTTTTAAGACCTAACTTTTATTATATTTTAAGAAGAAATAATAGTAGACTTTATTAAATTAATATCATATTATACAATGAAAAAGAGAAAAAACGTCAATAATGATTTTCACATTCTTTTTTGCAATACTAGAAAAAGTTAGAACAGGACAATTACATCTTAAAAAGTCAAAGTAATATCCTTTAAGATCTAGCCACTTCCAAAGAACATATCCTATCTAAAAAGAAGTGACTTTTTAGCAGCCAAAGGTCTAGTAGAAACAATTTGATCTTATTGGCCTCCATGATCTTTAGCTGCCAAAGGTCCGGCATGTGATTTTTTTTTTCAAATTCTTTTTATATTTTTTATTCTTAATTAAAAAAGAATGTTTCATATTTTAGCCCCTCAATGATCTTGATTAAGTAATTTTTTTAAAACGATTGAGTAAGTTCTATCTCTATTTCTCCACCTATTTTGTAGTTAGATGATCCCTTTTTTTTTTTTTTTTTGATTTGGTAGTCAATTAGATGATTCTGATTTAGAAACCAAGTACTTGTGTAAACTTAGATGTAGATGTACTTTGCCTAAAAATAAAAAACTGCGACATCTGGACACATATACATACCGGACTTCACTTGGCTCACAGGACACGTCACAATTCACAAATAAACTTTTTTTTTTTTTTGCTAAACCACAATTCACAAATAAACTGGAAATGAAGAAGTCCTCCATTCTCGTTCTGTAGCTAAAATAAATTATACGAGCATATATTATATATAAAAGAAGAAAATCCAGAAAAAGAGATGAGCTCATGAGAGAGGAAAGGGGGTGGGGGGACCATTTTGACACGAGGGAGGTTTGCACTGTGAAGAGTGGAAAAAAAGGGTTAGAAGTTAGAACAATCAGCCAGATATATAAGATTTTGCTGAAAAGGATTTATGCGGTCGAGATCTTCCTGATCTCGATGGAACGAACCTATTTTGGGAGGAGCAGTCTGTGTGTCTCTCTCTCACGTGTTTACTTGACAGACTACTTCTCTCTGTAGAGAGGAAAAAGGTTGAAAAGACTTCTAACTTTCTACACGCCAAACTTCTACACTGTATCCTATCCTTATTGTTTTCGTACTCTTAAAATTAAAAAATACTGTAAATAATAAAAACTTCAACTCAACTTTTTTCTTGAAAAGTGTGCTCTTTATTATTTTGTTTCTTTTTCCGGTTCTCTGCGAGTTGCAGTCTCCTATGTGACCTGTCCATCTCACTTTTTCTAGTTCAGATAGTATTGTTTATTGCAGTATCTTTATCCCTATGGGTGTGCTGGAGTCAAACAAAGTCCAAAGACCTAGTAAAAATAAAAATATAATAAACATAGTAATATTCAAGGTGAAACAGTTGACAGGTAATGATGCAGCTGAAAGCAAAATGTCAAACGCTACGTTTCAATTTTGGGGAACTGAGAGATTTGACAGCCCTATCTCCTCCTCCTCCTCTACCCTTAGCTCGATCACAGCACTACCCCGATTTCTTTTCTGTCTTCTTCTTTAGCCTCCGGCCCTCCACCACTCTCGTTTGTTTTGCTATTTGTTTTACTTCCCAACTTTTTAATGCTATTCCACCCTATCTATTAAAACTTAAAAGTAGTGACTAGCTAGTGACTAGTGAGGGAGCTTTAGAACATAAGTGAGTACCGCTATTACAAAAAAGAAAAGCAAAATTTACAACATTTTTTAGACCCACTTTTTTATTTACTACCATATTAACAATATGTCAAGATATGTAGATCTACGCAGACGAGACGATCCAATTAATGGCATTCTAAAGTCAAGCTAAAGCTTTAAATATTTGCTTTGGTTACTTTTGAAGCCGAGTCATGTGGTATGAGGAAAAATTTATACCACAGCAGCTAAGCTTAGGAAATTTTAGTTGGACCGAGGGTTATTGGACAAATCGCACAATTTTTATTGTTGTTGAATAAACACAAACCTTTTCAAATATGATAATATTCTACGACAAAGAAGTAAAGAACTATTATATGTCTTGCACTTTGCTAATAACGAAGCAAAGAGAAGATATTATTATAATTTTTATTTTTATTTTTGAGAAACAAAGAGAAGATATTATTTTGTTGTAAGGGGCCACGTCTCGGAATTAGCACGAGATGTTTTTCGCTATATATACTTCCAAATGTAAATTAAAACGTTTGTGTGGGAAATGAAATCGAAAGTGACCTTTATGAGGCGAACACATAAAATTTCGCTTGAATTACGCATCGTTTTCTTCAAGCAAAAAAGTGAAGGGTAGGCATAGCCTTTTTTCACACCCTATTTTTTTATTGGCCCACAGCTTCACCCCATCCAAAACACAGTTGTTTTCGAATAGCAGTTGCCAAAAATGAATTGATCTTTACATAATTTTCAATTTATTTTTCCATGTTCTTTGACGATTGACGACATTGTAAACGCGAATTGTTGAATAATACTCCGTACAACGCCTTTCTTTTTTGGGGTGATAACTGACCAGCTATGCCATTCTAGTTGAAGAATAGCAGACTTGCGAATATCTCTTTCATGTAAAAATAAAAAGGAAACAGGTTGATCATTTTATCTTCAGCATGTTAGTCTTATGACCCGAATTACATTATCACTGACCAACTTCTTTTTTTTTTTTTTACCGCAACCAAAAATTGACCCACTTCTATTGTTTACTATTTATTTGTGATAATCAGGTAGACTTTGATATTTTATTTCTTCTGGAAGGTTCGACCTCAGTAATTTGTTTTTCATATATTATAAACAACCTCGCCCGGAAAGAACAGGAGGAAAAAAAGAAAAAGAAAAGAAAGATATGGGCGATGATAAGAAGACTTGGAATTTTATTATGTCACTTTTTTTTTTTTGCGAATTTTATTATGTCATTTTAGTAAATTCCTACATAATAGTTTCATCAATCAAATCACCTCAAATTATCCTGCCTTGCTAATCGCTGATATACATCCTTTCTCTCTCTTTAAACACATGAGTATTTACACATGCTATTGATTCAAAAGAATTGACCTTTGTCAATCTCAAACCAATTTTATAATGAATCCATCCATTTTCTATGTGCTAAAAATGCTTAATCCAATGGTTATCCAATAGTAGTTAGCAATGACTTAGGCTTTTTCAAATCAGTGTCCAAACCTAATGGTTACATACACAAGGTAATATAAGATTTGCCAACTAAATATGTGACATCTCCCAGTCATGATCTATAGTTAAAGAGTGCCAGAAATAAGGGCTTTTTAAAAATTAAAAAAGAAAAAAAAGAAACTAGCAAACAGAATAACAGATACGATGTAAGTGTTCAATTATGGCGGGATGGCAAGTCATACAATTATATTTACAGTACCTGATTGTTTATTTTGTTTTAATTAGTTTTGCTTGTTTAAACAGTTTAATACGAATTTTAACAATATTTTTTTATTTACACGTATTTTTAGTATTTTTAATGGTACTTAGACAATATTACAAGATCAAAATTACTTGCGAAACGGCCTGAAACATTCCTTGATTGATTGCTTCATTGTCATGACCATCATTGCAAAAGCACTAAATCGTGATTCAAGCATTGTACTGTAGTTTTTTTTTTTGGGCCTAAATACTTAGATGTGTATTGGAAAATGTGTGGAACAGTGTGTGCTGACAGCGGTGACAAATGAAATTGTAAATATTTTAAATTCACGGAAAAATCGGGTTTGGCCATTCAAAAACGCTGGAGCTGAGGATTTTTCATTGTGATTGTTCCAAGTCTGATTGTAAAGACGTTAAACACTCAACGACGAAGCAGGGAACAAAGTGGCCATTATTTTTTTAATGTATTTCATATCTCCCACATGAATATACACAGGCAGAGTTTAGCGGGGTAAATTACTCACTTCTTTCCCTATCAGTTCGTATAAGTTGCATCGCTTGCAAATGCAACCCAACAAAGACATCAATCTGTGTGCACCATTTCATTAGTATTTCCTATTTGCCAGTTACAATAAATTCATCCACACAAAGACGCATAGCTAACTGCCATCACCACCACCACCACCACACCAGCTAGCCTCGCCTTCCCCACCCGCCCCCCTCCACCACCACCACACCAGCTAGCCACTCCGTCCCCACCCGCCCCCCCCTACCTTTTTCTTCTCGGTTATGAAAAAAACAGAAGCATCCAAAAGGTAAGGTTGAAACTTGAGACTTGAGAAAGAGAGAGAAAAAAGAATCCCAAAGCCGCTGTCTCAATCCTCACACCGTTATCTGCTTGGATGCTCTCTGCATCTCAGGCAACGCACACAAATGCTCTCTTTCAAACTCCATTATTTTTAGCAAATTTGTATTCCTAAAAATCTCATATACTACAACAACTGGTATCTTCTTATGAGGAAGCACTTACACCACAGAGCCTTAATTTGTCTTTCGTCAAAAAAATCTCCAGGATCACTATAAGCGGCCCGTGAGTCTCCATGACTGCCTGTACTTGGCTTGATGTTGATGTCAATGGCGGTAACAATAGCAACAAAAATACAGATAACAATAGTCCCTTGACTACGAGTGCCTCCAACAACAACAATAATAGCAGCAGCAGGAGGACAAGGTGCTACGAGGAACAACCACGTAATCATCGTCATCATCAGCTGTCTAACGGAAAGATGCTGAGAAAAAGGATGGCTTCTGAGATTGAGGTGGATGTTCAGACATCCACCACATGTACAGACCCTGATACCAACAAGAATAATGATTATATTAGGTTTGCCCGGCGAGCTGGCAGCAACACCACCGTGAATGGTAGCTCTAGCTCGTTTCAAGCTGCCGGTAATAATAATCATGTTGGTTCGGTGGACAACTTCCCTGCTATACCAAATCCAAGTCAGACCAACAACTACTCCACTATGCTACCTTCTGCCACCACCGATTTGACAAGTATGACGTCAGGTGGTGGGTTTTTATCTTGTGTTACTCCTCCCAACTTAAGCCCTGCGGCCCAGCCCCAACCCCAAATAAGCACTACCCCTGCTGCTGTTTCTGTTTCTGTGTGTGGGTTCTCAGGCCTGCCTTTGTTTCCTTCCGAAACGAGTCAAAATACTAGTAATAATACCACTACCAACATCAACAGCAACAGCAACCGCAGCAGCAGCAGAAGCCTTCCTAATAACAATAATAATAATAAGGCGAGTGTTTGTGGTGTTTCCATGGAAGACGGCTCGGCGTGGATCGACGGCATCATAAAGGATCTAATCCACAGCTCCAACAACGTGTCTATTCCACAGCTCATCCAGAACGTGAGAGAGATTATTTTTCCTTGCAATCCTAATCTTGCTGCTGTCCTCGAGTACAGGCTTCGCTCCCTAACTTCAGCCGATCCCATCCCAAATTATGTGCCAGCAGCAGCGGAACTCAGGAGATCAAGGACTACTGTAGTGCAGCAACAAGCAGGCCAACAGACTCCGCTGCTTCCTGTTTCTACTACTTCTGAAGCTATGAATCAATTGTATCTGCACTGGGGAGTTACACCCCTTCCTACCGCTTCCCCTAACCCTACCGTCCAAGTTCAATTGCAAGAGGAGCAACAACAACAGGAAAACTCTTCCCCTCCAGATACTGCAATATTAATGCCGTCTACTACTACTACTACTACTACTAGTGCGACCACCCCAACTAATATTGTCCATACAAGCAGAGAGAAGAAAGAAGAGATGCGTCAGCAGAAGAGAGACGAACAAGGCTTACACCTCCTCACCTTGCTCTTGCAATGCGCCGAAGCCGTCTCCGCTGATAATTTTGAGGAAGCAAACAACATGCTTCTGGAGATTTCGGAACTTTCAACGCCTTTTGGTACTGCCGCGCAGCGTGTGGCTGCTTATTTCTCCGAGGCTATGTCCGCAAGACTGGTGAGCTCGTGCCTTGGAATATATGGGTCGCTGCCCAATTCAGGCCATAGTTATAGCCAAAAGATGGCTTCTGCTTTTCAAGTATTCAATGGCATCAGCCCCCTCGTCAAGTTTTCGCATTTCACAGCCAATCAGGCTATACAGGAAGCATTCGAGAGGGAGGAAAGAGTTCACATCATTGATCTAGACATCATGCAAGGTCTCCAGTGGCCTGGTCTCTTTCACATCCTTGCTTCTAGACCCCGCGGACCACCTTATGTGCGCCTCACTGGCCTAGGAACCTCCATGGATGCTCTCGAGGCTACTGGCAAGCGCTTGTCCGATTTCGCAGAGAAATTAGGCCTTCCCTTTGAGTTCATTCCTCTCGCAGATAAACCCGGCAATTTGGACCCAGAGAGGCTTAATGTCAGCAAGAGGGAAGCCGTTGCTGTTCACTGGTTGCAACATTCCCTTTACGATGTCACCGGTTCCGACACCAATATGCTGTGGCTTTTGCAGAGGTAACAACTATGACTAACGAGTTGCACTACTTATGATCGAGTTCTACATATATAACTACTTTTAATTTTAAACACATCATGATGATCCCCTCTTTTTTGATTCCATCTTTGCCTTTTCGTTATTTACATCTAGTGGAAAATCTTTACATTGGATTACTGTTGTTATATTGTAGCTATAATAATCATTTAGTATTATATCTTGATCAATATTACATTTTTCCCCCTAAAAAAAAAAAAAATCATTTCACGTTGCTGTCTACATTGGCTGGTTGATTGCTTAAATAAGATTTCTCCTGTTCAGATTTCCAGATAGTTATTTAGCTTGTGCTTCTAAATGTATAGGTTAACTTTTTTGTCTTTTTGGTCGGTTTTGTTGGTTGTGTGGGCATCTTGGCTTGGTATTTTTAATAGCAGAATGATCTTTTACTTCTAGTAACATTGTTTAAGTGTGGTGAAAATATGAGAGATAAAAGTGTTTTTAATAGCAGAATGACTTTTTAGAGTTGTAATATTGTTTTAGTAATGTTGTTTAAGTGTGGTAAAAATACGTATGATAAAAAAGTGTTTTTAATAGCCGAATAATCTTTTAGAGTTGTAATGTTTTTCTAGTAATGTTATTTAAGTGGTATAAAAATACGTGTAAAATACGTGCTATGTTGCTTAAGCAACGAAAACGGTTATTTAATCTTTGTATAGAATGTGTTTTTTGTTTCATTTTCAATAAACTACCGTGCATGGTAGAATACATCTTTAAAAACCAGCTTGTAAAAAGAGAGGGCACAAAAGCTTATAAATACATGTTTAACCTTGCTCTACAACGTGTTAACATCCTTCTTGGCGAACACCGAAGGATGGTTTTCATTGTATTCGTGACCATTGATTTTGACTAGCTCTGTGAAATGACATTTCAAACTATTCATATGCAGACAGTGCAATTAACTTTTTTTCTTCTTTTTTTGGGACTAAAAGAAAATTTTGTTTTATGTTAAAATCTACACCTTTGTTGAATCCACGCAATAGATGACCCGAGGCCCAGTTCTTTTGCTTGTAATGCAGTTATTTTCAATCAATATCATCCACACACACAAAATAAATAAATAAATAAATATCTACACAATATTTTTATAAAGATTGTATATGTGAGATTTTGACAACGTTTATACATGAGGGAAATGAATTTAAACAGATTGGCACCAAAAGTGGTGACAGTGGTAGAGCAGGACCTGAGCCACGCAGGTTCATTCTTGGGAAGGTTTGTGGAGGCAATACACTACTACTCGGCACTGTTCGATTCACTCGGGGCAAGCTACGGAGAGGAGAGCGAGGAAAGGCACGTGGTAGAGCAGCAGTTGCTATCCAGGGAGATCCGGAATGTGCTGGCTGTCGGGGGCCCATCGAGGAGTGGAGAGGTGAAGTTCCATAACTGGAGGGAGAAGCTGCAGCAGTGTGGGTTCAAGCCCCTCTCTTTGGCAGGGAATGCTGCCACCCAGGCCACCCTGCTTCTTGGTATGTTCCCTTCCGATGGTTACACCTTGGTTGAGGACAATGGCACCCTCAAGCTTGGTTGGAAAGACCTTTGCTTGCTCACTGCTTCTGCCTGGAGGCCTCCTTTTCCTGCTACTACCTCTACCCATCACTATTGACTGTACTTTTCTCATTCCCACCACATGCTCTGTTGTCCTTTATTTATTTGTTACTTCCAACATTATTCAGTTAATTACTAGCTATGCTCCCTTGATGATTTAATAATTCGAACTGATTTCATTTTTGTTAGATTAGATTAAATATTATACACTAAAAATGTATACGTTGTCACCGTTATTTAAAATTTTAAAGGATACATATAATTTTATACTGAAATGGATCACTGGACATTTGGTCCAAGTGATACCTCATTCTACCTAGGAGTTGAAGGTGAGAAGGGGATAGCAGTCGGACAATTTCTAACCAATAATAAAAAAAAAAACTATGAAATGAGTCTCTGTTTTTTAAGTAAAATTGAGATGGTCATATTTCAAAGCAGTGGCAAAGCAATATTTCATTCTAGGGAAGTGGCAAAATTTATATATGGTAAAAACATTTATGCATATGATATATACCAATATAAGAAAACTCACAAAAAGATATAATATTCATTGTACTTCTTTTATGTTATAAGGTGTTTTTTTTCTTCTCATGAATAAAATATTTTAAAAATTTTCAATGTCAATATTCAACTTAAATTGGTATGTTTATGTAATTTTCTCAAAAATTTATTGCTAATATTACACACATTTTTATGGAGGAAAAAAAATTATTACATAAAGGATTTA
The DNA here is from genome assembly GCF_002906115.3 of Quercus suber. Lineage (NCBI taxonomy): Eukaryota > Viridiplantae > Streptophyta > Magnoliopsida > Fagales > Fagaceae > Quercus > Quercus suber. The sequence continues at coordinate 325,320 of NW_027069477.1, forward strand.
AGGTTCTATTAGTTTTATTTTTAATACACACATTTTATTTTCCTTTCTTTGTTTTTACCTTTGTTTTCTTTTTATAGATTTTTGAACCTTAGGGGATTTTATTTTTTGAATGAATTTTGAAATATAAAATAGATAATAATATTTTGATTTTAATTATGATATGAAAGAAATTTATTCACAGAAATATACTCCCTCTTATTTCAAAGCAGTGGCAAAGCAATATTTCATTCTAGGGAAGTGGCAAAATTTATATATGGTAAAAACATTTATGCATATGATATATACCAATATAAGAAAACTCACAAAAAGATATAATATTCATTGTACTTCTTTTCTGTTATAAGGTGTTTTTTTTCTTCTCATGAATAAAATATTTTAAAAATTTTCAATGTCAATATTCAACTTAAATTGGTATGTTTATGTAATTTTCTCAAAAATTTATTGCTAATATTACACACATTTTTATGGAGGAAAAAAAATTATTACATAAAGGATTTAAGGTTCTATTAGTTTTATTTTTAATACACACATTTTATTTTCCTTTCTTTGTTTTTACCTTTGTTTTCTTTTTATAGATTTTTGAACCTTAGGGGATTTTATTTTTTGAATGAATTTTGAAATATAAAATAGATAATAATATTTTGATTTTAATTATGATATGAAAGAAATTTATTCACAGAAATATACTCCCTCCGTCCCACTTTTTTTGTCTTGTTTAAAAAGTCAAATTTTTTAAGGAAATATCATTTATTGTCTTATCTACTTTTTAAAAATGTATAAATTTTCAAAACTACCTTAAAAAATTTATCAAAAAATTGAATTAGTAAATTAATTGGGATATAATAGGAATATTAGTAAATTAATGACTTTTATTTTTAGAAATATGACAATATTTTGGGACATCCCAAAATGGAATAGAGGACAAAAAAAGTGGGACAGAGGGAGTACTTAAAAGAAGTTAACCAAAAGAGAAGGAAAAAAAATTCAAATTATTATTAGGTGGTGGTTGGGACTCGGGAAGGAGGAAAGTAAAAGTTAATAGGCGCTAATTTGTTTAGTTTTGGTGAATTGGGAGCATATTGCTAGAGCTATAAATGAATGAATTGTATATGGAAAGCTTGAGCTCAAATCAAGAAAAACTTGTTGATGTTCATTTGTTTAGTAAACAAGCCTAACTCTATCACAAGTTTTGGCTTGATTATTAAATGCGTTAAGTTCAAATAATTTGTTAGTAAACAAGCTCGTAAATAGGAGAGCTTGGTTTAACTATATATTATAGTATATTTTTATATGTATACTTATCTAAAAATATATTTATATAAACTTGAAATTGGAATGTATAAATTTGCAAGTAAGTTAATATGATATTAAATAATTATATATAGTTTATTAATAATAAGGGGTGTGCAGTCAACTCGCCAATACCGACCCAACCCAACTCAACCCGCTGGGTTGGGTCGATTTTTAGGGCTTGGAGGGTTGGGTTAGGTTACAAATTTTTTTTTTGACAGCGGGTCGGGTTGGGTTCGAGTCATAAAATTCCAAACCTGACTCGACCTACCCATATATTTAATATATATTTAAAAAATATTATATAATTAATAATTTTTTTTAAATAAACAGTTCTTCTTATGCCATATAAAAACCAATATTAATGTCTATTAGTTCATATATTAATGTATAACTAAATTGGAATATTAGTTTATATATTAATGTATATTTTTTTTATCAACTCAGGTGGCAGGTGTGATATTTTTTTTTTTCCTGCTAAATTTAATAATAATAAATAAATAAAAATTGTCCAACCAATGGGTTCAACCCAACCCAACCCGATCCATGTGGATTGGGTTGGGTTGGGTTAGGTTGGACTTATTCGATGGGTTGAATTAGGTTGAATTTTTTTTAACCCACCATTGTGAGTTGGGTTAAAAACTCTCCTTAACCCGACCTATGCATGCCCCTAAATAATATAAACAGTCCATTCATTGTAAAAACTCATAAATTTATGAAAGGGTAAAACATTTTAACCATGGTATTACCATATATAGGGGGAAAAAAGGTTAATCAATTATCTCGTGAACAAGCTCAAGTTTGCTTAACAAGAAAATGAAACAAGTTCAAACATGTAATCTTGTTTAGTAATGAGTTTTCGTTCGAAATAAAATTAAATAAATAAATTTAAACTTTTGATATTCGGCTTTGGTTGACTTGTTTATAGCCCTATCTATTACGGAAAAAGTTTGCCAAACTTGGTTGTAGTCTTAACTCTTACTAAAAAAATTAACATAACTACATATTTTAAAAATGTAACCGTTGAATTGTATGTTTTTTAAGTTCTTAACATACATGTCAAATTTCGTGTTAATCAGATGTTATTTACTATTTGATTCGTAAACTAATTTTTTATGCATAATGTTAGACTAAAAACTTGAAATTTAAACATTTCATTTTTAACATAGCTATTAATCTTTGATTTTTGAGAAATTTTGCAAGTATTGTGGATTTAAGAATAAAATGTAATCTAATGGTAGATTTATTAAAATTCACACTTAATAAAAAGATATTGAGAGAAGTTGTAGTATTATACTATAATTAAGTTTGCAACTTTGTCTATCGATTACTCTCTCTCTAACTCCCTGATTTTGCCTATGTTTCAAAAACAAAAACAAAAAAGGTTCCTTATGAGATGATCTTATGAAATCTCTTTCTAACATGTGTTGATCCCTCAAATATGAGTCTTTCATGAAATCTCTTTCTCACAACATATAGTAATCCCTCGAGTACAAGTCTTACATATTATGAAAAACGCTCATTTCAAAGGGCTAATTTCTTCTTCACTAAAGAAAGTACTTATTATTCATCCCCCACCCCCTTCTCCCTAACTTTATCCTCTTGTGTTCAAGCAGACAAATTATTAAGTTAAAAACGAAAATCGCTAACAATAAAATTATGCAATATATTATAGAAACCAATATTTCTCATTTCAAAACCTGACTTTCAACTCAAAATGGATTACTCCGCACGTACACAGAGAGAACAAAAGAACATAGCAAAATGAGAACGAAATAAATTCAATATAAATACATCTGACCACTCTAAATTATACCTCACATTACACATAGCACTTTTAAAATGCACTGTTAACACCCTAAACTATAATCTGTGTTACACTCTGCGCCCCACCGTTAATTCTGCCGTTAACTTGGATGAAAAAACAAAGTTTAGAACGCAAAGTGTAATTGAGAGTATAGTTAAGAGTGGTAAAATGTAATATCTCTTTTGTTTCTAAGGGATTGAGAAGATGGACATTTTAGTCTTTTCACATGATGCCATCCAAGATAACGGTAGAATTGACAACGGGTGCAAAGTGTAACAAGAGTTATAGTTTAAGGTGCTAATCATGCATTCTGAAAGTTTATGATGCAAAATGTAATTTAGAGTATCATTTATGGTTGGAAAGTGTAATTTCTCCAAAAAATTCACACAGAGCTTACCATAAAAGAATAACATACACTGTGAGAAAGGCCATAGGACGAAAATGAATTGGGAAAAAAGTTTGTCCATATTTTTTTTATTTGGTAAATGAGCTAAGCTTAGTGTCAACTATTAAGCAAGTCCTGCTCAAACAAAATAACATGCTTGTGAACAAATTTGTGAAATATATATTAATATATATATTTTTATATGCAAACATGTATAAAAAAAATATTTATATAAACTTTAGATTAGATTTTATTAGTTTGTATATAAGTTTATAGATATTAAATTATTATTTCTAATTTATTGATACTATATATATATAGTCCAATTTGTAAAAAAATTTATATATGAATTTTATAAGTTTATAAAAAATACCTTTCTATCTAATTAACTCAAATAATATAGTTTTAACTATAATTTTGTTATTAATTATAATTATAAATTTGTGAAGATGTAAAAATTTTAATACGATGTTTACTATATATGGGAAAAGAAAAAGTTAAACAACTAGTTTGCGAATAAGTTAGAGATTATTTGGTAAGAAAATGAATTCTAACTATTTCATTTTATTTTGAAATTTAGAAGTTCAAATATAAAAGTTTAAAGAAGTTTAAGATTGTTCATTTAATTTATTTTGAACACAATTCATGCTTGATCTCATCACTTTAACGAGATTACTTATTTAAGTTGATTCATTTTCTAGTCAACAAGTTCCATCTTGTTCATGAACTATTTAATTAACTATTTTTGCCCTTCGTATATAGAAAACACTATGACTAAAATTTGTCACCCATTCACAAATTTACACAATAACAAATAACTAAATTGCAATGAAATTATATTATTTAAGTCAATTTAATAGAGTGACTTCTCGCTATGAATTTATAAAATCTAGATTCACCAATCATTATCAAGAATTTCTTATAATTTTTACAATAAAATATAATATTTGTAGTTCTCAAATTACCAATAACAATTTGATGTTTTATGAATTTGTTTAGAAAAATATAATTTCACGTTTATGTAAATATATTTTTATACATGTATACATCTAAACATACAATATTATGTATATTTAAATCAATCCTTATATACACAAGCTTGTTCATGAATATATTCTTAAGTGTGAATTTTTTTTTTTTTGGAAGAATATTAAGTGTGAATTCATATCATTTAATAGTTGAGTCTAAATTTAAGTTTGAATATAAACAAACATGTTTTCCAAGACGAGCCCCATGTTATTTATAATGGGATCAATTTGTTAATGACCTTACTTAACCTTATAGCCAATTCCGATGTAATGATAGTTGCAAACACCACCCCCACACCCCACCCCCTTTTTTTTTTTTTTGAGGGGGAGAAGGGGGGTGTTACTCCATGACATATATTGCAAAGAAATTTTTAATCCATTACCATTCTCATGACCGAATAAAAGATTCGTTCAAATCAGATGAATTAAGGCCTCAAATGATGAGTGGAAACTGAAAGACAGACATTACACTACTTGCTTTCCTACCAACAATCATTTACATCATGACTGACAATTGAATCCCCTTGGAGCAAACACTCAATCACACCTTTGCTGGGTTGAAATAATTTGTCATGGCTTCCTCCATTCCACTCATTCACTTCACCAAGCTAAGAAGCAGAGAATAAAGCTCTTCATATCATTCCCCGCATTGTCCATCAAATAGCAACTCATACCATAAATGCCCAATAATAGCAACTGCAGCTGTCAAAGAGTGAGCTAAATCTCTTCTGCTTTGCCAGGGAAAAAGTATAAATATTCAAGTGCTCTTATTTACCAAAAAAATTGAACAATGCCTTTGTATGGCCCTCTCTTCCATTCAACTCAATACTCTCTGGAACAACTAGCTGAAAGAAAATTTCTCAGCACCCCGAAAATGGACATCCCCACTTCTTGATCACTATATTTGGAGGAATCTCAAGGATTGAATTCCCACCATCAGGCACACTATGAATTTACATTGCACTGAGTCAAGAACTGATCTTCTCGATTCAAATACTTCTTCCAGTAACCTCTATATTTTGGAATTCCCAGCTCGAGCCAAGGCTTCATGTTACCATTATAGTGCAAAACTGCAGCTTTTGAAATTGCTTGGATATCAATGCCATAGTCATGTCCTAGTCCAGACAGTAACCAAGTACCATCCAGGGCATAAATGAGGTCCTGAAAGCTTAGCAAGCTTGCATGCAATGCAACAGCTTCACTGGATCCCTCATGCATGGCCAGCTGCAGTTCATGTTGATTATGAAGGCAAAGAATCAGAAAATTTATATTGCTCAAGAGTATAGTAACTTCAGCCACTGTTTTAATAGTTATTTGTATAACAATTGAAAGGTTCAACGTTACTAATAAATAGAACATGCAGAAATAATACAGAATGACCAGTCCTTTTGCCAAATTTGTTGTAGCTTAGTGAAGCACAGCCTTTAAAAGAGATCAATGGTGTCAAGGGTTTACCAGATCAATTAAAGAAAATTGAGGGCCATTGGCATTTTTTCATTATTTATTTATATTTTTTTTAAGTCAAATTTATAGGATTATCAAACCATAAATAGTTCCCAGCATATTCAAAATGACAAAATATGTAAGGTATAAATTCAGTGTCACTCACCTCATGCATCAACTTTCGGTAATTTTCAGTAAGATCTAGCTCTCTCCACCTGTCCAGATCAATTACATTCAATCCAGACATCCAAGCACAAGATTTTTTATCATAACTGTTTTCACCCAAATGTTTCTTCAACTGACCCAACCTCAATGAGCAGAACTGCACAGCGCCATTAACTTTCCCTTCCATGTTGAGGCTCCATAGCGCTGACAAGTCTTGCTGCACAATAACATCATCATCCAGAACCACAACTTTCTTCAAATTCTGGAATATTTCAGGGAGAAGATAGTGTGAGTGAGAAAAAATAGATATGTATTCTGTTCTAATAGGAGCCATTGGTGGACTATCAACATTGAGGAAGGAAACACGAAATTCCTCAGGCAGGGAAAGATACAATGGAGTTTCCTTGATATGGCTGTCCAGCTTAAGATGTTCAATGTTTAACACTTGAACTGTGGCTTCCTTGTAAGTAATTCTCAGGAACCATAGTTTCATTGCAAAGTAATTCTGTCCATCTGTAAGCACATGAAAAACCTGGTTCCTGCTTTCCTGAAACATAGCATGATAGTCAATCAGTTTTGCGAGTATACATGATGAAAATTTAAGAGTAAAATGTGCTCAGTAGAATGTCAGAAACATACTTTTGCATTCATAACAGTTGAGTTGATTACTACTGATGAAGCAAGAACGTTATTGGAGAATATGACATAGTGGTGCAATGTAGGATCTATATATTTTTCAGCCAAAGAGAGTTCCATGTCATTTAAAGGTGATCCAAAATATTCTACTGTCAATCTCATTGACAGGCAGTGAAGACTCTTTGGCATAGTCTGGACTGCAAGTTGGTAGAGGAAGGCACTCTGTTTCATGTGGAAGTTAGCTTCGTCCTCAGTCATATCATATATTTGTCTCAATTTCTTGTCAACGTTGTTGCAGTCCACAATAAATGATTTGGCTTTGGCTATTGCAGCTTCCATCATCTGTAACTTCTTAGCAATCCTAATAAAACAATTTTTTGTTCTTAGTGTGTCGAACAAGCCATGTTAAAATTTCTTATAATAGAAATCTGCAGCACTTGCTGAAACAAATGATGAAAAGAATGAAAACTTCGATCACTATCTGCCAAAAGATCTAACAAGCTACTGCATTAACAATATATTTTACATCATATTAATCTCAAAGTCATAAAGATGCTTATATAAAAGGTCTGACTATCCTCATTTCATAGCATTAGCAGGACACAGTTCCAAACAGAAAGTTTTTGTATACAGATTCTCAGGCAAGTATTTTCAATTCTTATGTGTAACTGTCAGAGTATCTTAGATGTTACTTGTCACAGCAGCTTGACCATAAATCAAAGCATTTCAATGTCAGTACAGAAAATCTAAAAAAGTGCAAAAAATAATGCTGCCACAATATGCTCAAGCATAGCATGAAACTGTCAGCGATATGTTTGAGAGTGATCTAAATAGCTTAAGGCTAAGTAAGATAGTTTTACAAATTGCAGTGACCAAGCAATTATATATATTAAAAAAAAGAAAGTTCAAGTAGAACTGGAAAGAAAAAAGGATCATAAAAAAAGAAACAAATGAAGCTCAATAGAACATTGTTGGGGTTGAGAATAGAACATAACACAAAAGAAAATATAATCAGAGTGGGCTTAATGGGCCTTGTCTACTTTGTAGTTGGATGTAACAGCACCCGAAAGTAAAACCAAAAGCATTGGCAGAAGTAGATCTAATATTATCAAAATAAGGAACATATGAGAAAGAATAAGCACTAATCAAATATGTTTCCACTATAGTCTATATTTAACAAAAACCCAGAAAAGAAAAGACAAACAGTTCCAAGGTCTTACAAGAACACAAAGTGAATCTAACAAAAGAAAACAAAACTTGTCAAAAAGGAAAAAAAAAATCATTAATACAACTTAGGACTTAGGAGCTTGTTTAGGTAAATTTGATGTTTGCACTTAGAAAGTGGACTGCAGATGGCAAGAATCAATCTTCTTTCCATGCTAAAGCAATGATCATTGCTTTATTGGTTGCTATTGATGAAATATAAGGTAAACAATGAAAGGTTACCATCACTTACTGTGGTGGAAGATCACCATCTGTAGAACTTTCACTAAGAACACGCTCTAGTTCTTGAATATTTTGCTTCAATTCACGAGACAACTTGTCCTGTCTTGGAAGTTTTGCAACACTGGGATAGTATGCTCTAGCTACAAATAATTGGTCCTTCAATTTTTTCACCATAGAATCCTTCATATCTTCTCTGTGTTCTTTACGCCAAAGGCAATAACTACCAAATTTAAACTCACATAATTTTCCAACATCATGTACATCTTTTGTATTTAAGGGGACTTCAATTACAGCACCAACTTTAGTATTCTGTCACAGATTTCAAATCAATCAAGGAAGCCATACATGCAACAGAAATTGATTAGCATGTTAACAGAAGTTTACAGAAAGAGTGATGCATTCTTACATTTGCACTGGGAGGTGATTGCAGAAAGCTATTCGGAGGCACTGGAAAGCCTGTAGATAATTAACAATAGAAACAAGAAAATATTGAATCAACATCTTTTTAACAAGGAAGGTTTTTGAAAGCAACACTTTTAAGATAAGAAGTTCAAAAGAACCTTCTTTTGGCTGACTATCATTCACGGAACCTCTACCAATGGTTTTATTCTTTGCTTCATTGGTAAAGTCTCTAAGAACATCCTGACACACAGAATAGAAGATGACCAAAAAAAAAAAAAGATTTTAGATGCCTACATGACAGAACATAGAAGTCAATAAGCTTATATATCGACATTCTGGGATCAGAATGAATGTCAATCTCTATTTTTTTTTTTTTTTTCAGTAAATGAATTGCAACACACTCCCATAAATAATAAGAGTGCCTTAACAAAATTACATAGGAGGAAAGAGAAAAAAGTGAAAAAAAGAAAAAAAGAAAAAGAAATAATTACTGTACATATGTCCCTGCACCTTAATGATTCTCATTATATCATTCAATACTAGAAACTCAAACACACCCCCCCCCCAACCCCCAAAAAAAAAAAAAAAAAAAAAATCAAAATTAAGAATAATTCCAGCAATGACTGGAAGTCCCTCTTAGCAGTTGTGTCCATCCTACTACACCTTGAATGAATGAGGCTCACATGGATAAAAAGGCCTTTGTATGTCATTCAAGCATAACCCCAAATCAGAATTAGAACCTTTCAGGACTAACGTTAAAGTATGTAGCTTATGACATCTAAAGCAATATTCATCTTTGTAAAAATGTGTACATTTCAGATTAATGTAAGGAAAAACAAACATTACACAAACTCCAATCTTATCAAACAATGAATAAAAGTAAAATTAGGCCAGTTGCAATCTAACGATTCAAACTACAAGCTTTATGTCTGACAGTTTTCTAAGCATAATGATACCACTTTCAACGATATAACAGCGAAAGAAGTTAAGTATTGACCATCAGAGCATTATGCATGAACCTTTGGAAGAGTAGGTCCCAATTTTCTAATAAGTTCACGTACATGAATAGATTGACCCCCCTGTTAAAAATCAAAGCATGTGTTATGATATAGAAAAGGAATTCCTTTAATTTTGCAAGAGTAGAAAGTTGAAAATTTTCATGAACAAGTTTTTAGGAATGAACTTGTACAGCAGCCAAATGAAATCTGCAAATAAGTGCTAGAATGGCCTAATGGTGTGAATAAGATGCATTACCTCAGACTCGTTCATAGTGTTTCTGACATGGTAGTGGTCAAATTCTCCAAAACCATTCTGATTTGCATGAGAGAGAGAGAGAGAGAGAGTCAACAACATTGCCAAAAAGAATTGAAAGCACAAAAAAAAAAAATTTGAAACCCTATGGCGAAGTACTTACTGAAGCTGAAGTTTGTTGTTCAGACAAATATCCTGCAGCAGATGCGAAAATGTAGTAATGCAATGGAGCAAAAACAAAGAGCATAATCATGCTAAGTAATAATAGATAATAGATAATGAGAGATCTGGGACTAATTAAGATTGTTAAGCTAATATAATTAATAAAGTTAAGACTTCCCCGAATCTAGCAAAGTGAAAAAGAAATCTGGATGGATCTAAAAAATAAATGGAGAAAGGAGAGAGTGTGATTGTGCCCTAAATTAATCAGGAAGAAGAGGAAACCGATCTAAATAAAAAAGAAGAAGAAGAAGTTAGATTGAGCAAAGCAAAGTAGAAAGTACCCGGAGGCGCAGGGCGAAAGCCATTGTGAAGGCCTAGCAAAAAGGCAAGAGGAACCAGCATGGAGAGGATAACGAGTCCCAGCACTCCAATAACAAGCCCTCTCCATCGCCTTTGGTTTTTCAACCCTAATCCTAATCCACCGCCACCACAACCGCCACCGCCCTTCATTTTCTCTTTTTTTCCCCAAGAAGCAACCACCGTGGGCTTGTCTGTGTTTATTAATATTGGAACAATTTCAACCACCTCCTCCACCAATTTGCCGCCAATACTCGTCTCATCACCCACTAAAACCACTCTTCTTTTTCCCCCTTTCCCTCTGCTCCGTTTTTAGTTTTTAGTTTTCACTTTGCTACAGATGCAATTGCAAACGCATCACCTTTTGAGTATTTTACTTTGGGTGAAATCCACTTTTGTACGTCTTTCTAATTAGATTTATTTTACCTCAAAATGAGTATATCATTAATTATCACCAAATTTATATATATATTTTTTTTTTTGAGATTTTGGGAAAGGTAGGATCAATCAATACGTGAGTTTCCATTTCCAGCATTTGAGCCCAAAACTAAAACCATTTCCAACCTTTGAGCCCAACCTGAGTTCACCTAAGCCCAACCTGTGGACCCATCAGCACATAAACTTGCCAAATTAAACATTGACCCAAAACTTTTCCAAAATTATAATTTGACCCCGAAATTTTCTTAAAATCACATTTCAGCCCTAAAATTTTCTAAATTACAAATTGGCCTCTGAAATTTTCAAAATTATAATTTGACCCCACAGATTTCATGAAATTAGAAAGTGACCTTTATAAATTCAAAATTTGCACAAGGGCCGTTGAGGTCACAAAAATAATTAAATTGTCAAATGACTATGTCTTCACATTCTATAGGAACTTACTCATTTTGTATTCCTTGTTATTTCTTTGTCTTTTGCATGAGGTAAAATACTTGGGAAAAATAATTGCTGAGCACCACACTTTGCTATCAAAAAAAAAAAAAGATGTGGGATATGTGCCAAATGCTAAATATTTGGCACATATCCCACACCAAACCCAATTTTAGCCCAATTTAGTAGATGTGGGATATGTTATTTTTTTTTGCAACATTGAACAGTATCGTGGCAAATTTGCCACGGTACGGAATGCATGTGGCAAATTTTTTTTTCTTTTAATGTATAGATTGTGTTGATGAGTTGTAATAAATATTATTTTAATGTGTAGTAAATATTATTTTAATGTATAGAATTGAATTATAAAACATCTGATAAATGGGATGTTGTAAAATGATGTGGTAAAATAATAAAGTAACCCTTTAGTGTGATAAAATGGCATAATTTTTAGAACATCTGCTACGGATGCTCATTAGCAAGTCTCATTAAATTTATCAAGCCATTTACCTTTAAGATAATGCCATGCAATCACATGTATAGCTATGACTTTCAATTTTTCCTTCCAAAATAAATTGCTTACATGCCATGTATTCACTTTTAAGAGACGCCACCAACAACACAAATCTTTTCTACAAATTACCTATCAACCCCAAAACATTTCCAATATTGTCTTTCAACAACAAAACTTTAAAAATTATCTTTTGACCCTAAAAATTTTAAAAATCACATTTTGATCCTCAAATTTTCTCAAAAAATTTTTTTGACCCTAAAATATTAAAAAAAAAAATTGCACAAAGGCCTTTCAGGTCACAAAAAATGCTTTTTCTTGATTTGCCAAAACAAAAGGTTTTCCTTCAAAGATAATAAAATTGTAAAATGACATTGTTTTTTTTCTTTTTTTTTTTTTTTCTTTTTAAAAACATTTAACCCTTTGTGTTTTTGTTATTTTTTTGTGTCCTTTTGCATGAGAAAAAATATCATGGAAAAAGGAGTTGCACTTGGTGTTGATACTATATGTTGTCTAACTCTAAATTTCGATAAAAGTTTTAGCCTAAAAATGAAGGATGTAATGATTTTACTAGTTGGGCCCAATTTTTTGTTGTTGATTTTCATCAATTTTTATGTTATTGACTAAACTTAATTAAGCTTTGATTAGCCAAGACAAGATTTTGAAGTTCAACAACATGAGCCAGAGAGTGCAAGACATTTGACCAAAGTGTGAGACAAAGGAGAATTTAGAGGTTGAGTGAACCGTGAATCGCTGTCGGCTTGAAAGAGAAAGAAAAGTAGAGAGAGAGGTGGCAGCCACGGAAAAGTGAGAAAGAAATAAAGGATAGCAAGGAGGGAAAGTGGGTGGACAGAGAGAGAAAGAGGAAGATAGAGGTGAGTGAAGAGAGAGAGAGAGAGAGAGTATATCGATGATTGGCGACCAAGGATTGGCAATAGCACCATTACGGCAACGTGATGAGTGGTGGTGATGAAAGGACTTAGAGAGAGAGAGAGAGAGAGAGAGAGAGAGAGAGAGAGAGAGAGAGAGAAGGGTTTACAAAAGGGGTTTACACAATCTGGATGTTTTTTTTAATTTTTTATTTTAGACTAAATTACATAAAGGGTCCTTACCTTGTGTCAATTTGGTTTTTAACTTTTTGTGCTATGTCAATTTGGTTCATTTGGTCCTTCCTATTAACTATTAAGTGTGGGACAGAAATTGCTAACGTGTCTAACAGACTAAATAAAAAATTTGCTACTTTTGGTAAAATTTACAAAATAGTATTTTATATATTATTACATGGTTCTTTAGATTATTTGGTAATTGGGTGGGAGTAATGACAATTTCGTTAAATAGATAATAAATGGATAAATTGGTGTTTAGTACCCAATTATGTGCATATACTGTACATTTTTTTTGAAAAATGTTTACATCAACTTTGCAGTGGCAGTTGGGTGAGTTTGGATGGGCCGGTGTATTTTCAACACATATAATTTTCAAAGAATGCACACAATGTGTATTCAACATACATATTTTTGTGAAAATACACCAACCCATCCTAGCCCACCCAATTGCTACCACAAATTCAATGTACATGATTGTGCACAAAATTACCCATTTAACCAAACTGTCATTATCCATACAATTGTATGTTTACAATGAACATAATTTTCAAAGAATGTTCATAATTATGTACCTTCAACATACACAACTTTTAAAGATTGTACACCATTATGTACATTAAACATACACTCTTTTTAAAAGAATGTACACTCTTATCTCTACTTAACTTGGACATTTTTTAATACATAAAATTAATTGTTCAATGTACGTAATGTTTCAATGATTACATTCAATGAACACAGTTTTTAAAGAATGCACACAATTGTATACATTCAACGCAGACATTTTTAGGGTTTAGGGTTATATAGGCGTGACAATAACATAAACGTATAAATAAGATAGCCAACATTGTCGCACTTATATAATACTATTCCAACTCAAAAGAACAAAACAAAGGCTAATTTAAACCAAGTAAGAGCAAGAAATATCCGCCAAGCCTAAACCCATATACAGCTTAATCATCATTCACTATTTTTCACCAACAAGAAATTAAATTTCACCAAAACAAGAAATACCCACATGCTATTTCACCCAATCACATCCAAAAACTTAAAATTCAAACATAAAAAAATAGAAACTATTATTAAAAAGCAAATCTTAGGACTGATTTAAAAATTTTATTTACCAGTCATGCTATCTTGTTTTCAAAATTTGATTTGCTTCCCAAGAAGAAAAAAAGAATTGATTTGGAAAATGACAAAATGAAAGTCATTGACATTAGCTAAAGCATCAAGTTTTCCAAGAATGTGTATAACATGAAACAATTTAGAATTGGGAGGAACCTATTAACAATCACATTTTCCATTTACTAATTGGTAAAGGACAAGGTTCTATTACCTAGTTGATGCCAGCTAGCCCATAAGAACAAGAAAGTACAGATACGAAGATGAGACTATTTGTGTTCTTGCATGTTCATGCCCACGAGTTAGTCTCTACATAAGGATATAGGGGACAATAAATATCTCAACACCCATAATAGGCAGAGATAGTAGGATTAGCAAAGACCATTGAAAAAATAACTTAATCCAATGATAGTATTGATTTTATTTTTCAATGTAAACTTGGCAACATAGCCAACTTATCAACCTGGTCCTTCATAAATGCTAACTCTTGAATTGTGAAGTTGTACAACTATGTTCCCATAAATAGGTCAATAATAGAACATGACGAATTTTAAGCTAATTTATCTTTACATTTCAGTGAAAGTACAAACAAGACAATCCAGTTTTTCGTGCTTGTGCTCGAGCTTGGTAATAGTTAGTATATAAGATGTATGCTCAAATGGTGCAATTGTCTTTCAAGACTTGCCTAGCAAGATCTAGTGATTCACTTTTTTTTGTAAATTAGATGCAGATTGTAAGCTGCTTCTTTGCAGAGATCACAATTCCCTGGATTTTACCTTAGTTTTTGATTTTCAACAATGTTTGGATTCTCACAATGAAGCTTTGGAATGGGGTAATCTTTCTCCCGAATTGTAAGCACATTTTCATAATATGATGCTGCAAGAGTTACAAGGTGAACATGATGATATGCTCAGGCTACGTTATATAATGCTTCCTGCATGAAGTTTTTAACAGCACAATTATAACATACTATTGTATGAGTGTGTGTGTGTGTGGGTATGGGTTAATATTCTTGAAGGTAAGAGTGTGTTTTTAACAAAAGCATGCATATAAACTAGAAACAAAACAAAAGCACAAAATTATAACCAAATTGAACTTGACTGTTTTCACAAAGCCGTATATTGTTGTAGAGGAAAGCCAAGCCTTGTGCAAGACGCTGATGCTTGTTTTGAAGTCTGAATCCAAGTGCTAAATTAATCAAGGTAGTTCTTGCAGAAAAAACAACAGGTCATGCTTCATGTACACATAGACTAAAAGCATAAAAATGCATTTATATGTAGCACTCAAGAAATTAAATAGAAATAAAGGGTCTCATCGATATAGAGATTAATCAAGGGATTATCTGGCAACCGTTTATATGCTTCAAGGTATTTTGTTGTAGCATGTTGATGATTGCTGGCCATGGTAAATTGATGTGTATAAATGATAATGGGTGGTACACAATCTTGGAGTTTGCTTAGCATACCACAAAGAAACTTAAAATGCCTTGAATCACGATTGTCCACTCTACAATACATTAAGAAAGTCCATCAAAGATGACCAAGAGTTGAAGAATTTATGAAGAATAAAAAAAACCAACATGGTCCTAACCAAAATTTCTATTCCTAATTAAAAAAAAAATATATATATATATATATATATATATTTCCAGTCCTTCCAATTACAAACACCCCCCCCCCCCCCCGGCAAAAAAAACCCATAAAAAAGTCGAAAGGCTAGGCAATGAGATAAATGAGAATGTCAACAAGGTTTAACAACGAAGGATCATGGTTGTAGTTTTTTAGTTACATCTGACCAGGGGCGAACCTAGGATTTCAAGAAAGGGGGGTCGAAGTATAAGAAAAAAAACCAAATAGGTATCCATATAGTATTAACAAACTATCAACCAAGATAAATACACAAAAATCATTATTTCTTATACATTAAGATGCAATCATCTACCAACAACGACACAAAAAAAAAAAACACAAAACACAAAATAATATTGTTTCTTAAGAGCATTGTGGTGGGCCTTTTTGTATTCTGGACTAGACTGTTTCCTGTAGTATTGTGGCCCAATAGTTCTGGGGTAGGAGAGTCCGGACTGGCTCAATTGAAAATCACTTCAAGTCAGCTTGTGCACAAGCTAGGACCCCTTTGCAGAGATCTTGGTCACGTGCCCACAGCAGGGGATGCTATCACAAAAATGTTATAGCACGAAACACATAACATAATAGAATAATAATAAAAGATATTCTAACTAAAGTGCTTGCTGCCAACCAAAGATAATATTAAAACAATTTTCGCAATAGGAAAACATGATGGTGTGAGTATGGCAGAAATAAGTTAGCAACAAAGAAAAGAAATAATATTGATGCTTAATTGATCATGATAAAAGATGGGAAAATGGGAGTTAGTCTGCTGGACTTGACTCCTTGGCAAATTTAAGACCAAAAAGGGAACCAATCTCTAATGTGGGCAATCTCATAGGGAAATCCTGCCATAGAACTTGCCTAATTTGAAAGAATGGACCTAAATGGCTTATTCTCAAATCTTTAACTAGTTAGAGAGTAGGCTGTTGAGAGGGCGAGAAAGGAGCAGCCTGTTGGTGCATGCCTTATCACACTTTTGTTTTCTCACTTCACTTCCTACCCTTTTGTTTTTCTTTCTTTTTTTGCTTATCCTCTATGTTTTTCTCTCTTCTTTCTATTTCTTTCTATGTTTCTGTTCTTCCTTGTTTTTTCCTGTTGTTGTTTATTGTGCACAACTAAGGCCTTTTTATATAGCTTGTCATGATAAGGTTTACTGTTTTACCCCTTAACTACTTTTGCCCTAGTGTGGGTGTTCTTCCTAGGCCACCCACTAGTCTGCTGGCTGCTTAACCACCATCACTTACTCTATGCTGGCTGTGCCACGTTCCATTCTTAGACAAAAGGATTTTATTTTATTTTCTTGCTCTCTATGGCATTCCCATTCGGATTAGGGTTGGGTATTCTCTTTTACTAACTCCTATGGCATGCACCTGTGATTCCAGTTCATCTTTCCCTCTTTTGGGTGGTATGTCACCCCAACAGGACATTTCCCCCAAAAAAAGCTTGAGCGAGAATCCCAGAATAAACTTCTGCTTTCTTTCCACCGCCAGACCATACCCTCTCTCTTACCTTTGACCTATGGCCCACTATACCTATATTGGCTAGGTACAAGTGGGTGGTGCCTGACCCTTGTGCATGCTTCACTCCCATGTGAGTCCATGGCTTGTCTGTTCTTCATGCGTATGCCATTGCCTGCAAGTTTGTCTGGTCTTGCTGCGNTTTCCCCCCCCCCCCCCCCCCAAAAACCGCCAGATCAAGGGTTCATCAAGGGAAAGGTTCTTCCAAAGTGTGGAAGGAAAAAGACTCTAAGTGATTTAGTCTTTTTTTTTTCTTTCTCTCCCTTTCGTGTTTTTGAGTATGCATTACTTGTGTGTTTCGCTTTCTTATTTTGAGTCAGTCTAGTTTTATGCTTTAGTTTGTTTAACATGTTTTGTTTGTTTATTTTCAGTTTTGTTTTATTTTGTTTTTCATAAAAATAAAAAAATAAAAATTGAAAAATAAAAAAAAATACAAAAACAGTGTGTGTTTTGTGTACATTGGTACTTGTGTACCTTGGATGGCCATTGAAACGAAGTTTTCTAAACTTTGTGTCTTTTGTAACTTAGATGAGCATCTCTATGCACAACTAAGCAAGTGAGATTTGTGGCTCGTGTTTGTGATGAGTAAGATTAAGTAATCTCTTGTACTTAACACTCGTATTGCTCTTTTTGATGGGAAAGACTAGAAAATCCTAAGAGAAAGGCATAAATAACCATCTCACCACTGTTACTCGCCAATCATGAAATGATATCTGTATGCTTTGGCATAGTAAAAGTACAATGTCAAAAGCTTAACATCATTGGATATTTCTTTTCTCTCTCCTATATGCCCATTCATGATTTGCTTAAAAGAAAAATATACAAAGAAAAATGAAAGCAAAAGGAATCAAAATGTTTTATATATGATTGCAAGCGTGTCTTCTAGGAGATATGGGAGTTATAGGATGTACCTTGAACGTGATAGTCTCCATCAAGTAGTTATAATTATGTGTGAGTTAAAGTGATTTTCTTATATCTTAAATCGTCATAATATGTAGACACCTATGCAATCTTGCGATGTTGTTTACACACAACATGCAATATTCTTTGCTACTTTTGATACATGTACAAGTGCAATGTGATTTGGCCATCACAAGGAATTCATGTGTTTAAGTATGCTCACTAAACTGTTTTGATTTGTTTTTGAAATATAAAATTGGTTAGACTTGTTTAGTGTGTATGTGTGTGTTTTGGATCTATATGCTTGACATTTTTCTTGTTGAAAGATGATTTTAAGAGTTTAAAATGTTGTTGTTGACACCCCATTTTGCAACCCGCATTTAACCTCACATGGAGGGCAAAATGGTATTTTCACTTTAAAAATATGCATCTTGATTCTAGCCATTAGACTCATTTCACCAAAATGATCTTGATGTTGTAACGATCAAATCGACTGGTCATAAGCCCTAATCGGACCATTAGATTGAGAGTTATCATCAAATCAAGTTTTAATGGCTAAGATGTACTATCACAAATTGAGTCCGACTATATGTGATTATAAATAATTGATTTCAATTGGTTATAGGTGTAATCAATTTGAGATCAATGATGTGTCATAATTTAATTGGTTAGGACTACATTTTATGGTGAGGTTGCATACACCTAATTAATTAGATAATTAAACATTAATTATTCAATGAGTAATTTGTATAATTATCTTTTAATTAGAGTAAATTGGGAACCAATTAATTCTGAAATGGGAGTGATTAGAGCCATTTAATGTTAATTGGGAGCTAATTTGGGACCTATTAATGTTAATTGTGCTGAAACCATTTTCTAACAAATGACCTCTGCTCACTATTTCATCAATATCTCTCAGAATATTTTGAATATATGAATGAGGTTAATTTTCCCAGAAACTAGACATCCGGAGCTTCAATTTGAGCATAAGAACGAGACAATTCCAATCAGAATTGGGTCAGATATGATTTTTTGAAGTTAGCTCTACAAGCTGTTACAGCAGCTACGGGAAAACCGAATTTTGGCTTGCTCCCCACTCCCACCAATCTCTCCATTTAATGCACCAGATTTTTCCCAAGGCTAAAATGAGGTCTAGGTTCATAATCCTTGTCAACCCTCATTAAATGGCCTTCCATTCATATTTCCTCCACTACCACTATATAAACTCTCCCCCTCCTTCATTCCAAGACACCAAAAACCCCCTCTCTTCTCCTTTCTTGAGTTCTAGTGAAGTTGAGTAGTCTTGTTATATCTTGGTCTTCCTGAGACTCAAGGTATTGAGTGAGACTCACTCTTCCTCTCTTAACTCTTCTTTTCCTCCACCCTAGGACTTCTCTCAAGAGTCTCCTCCTCCACCATATGGATCTTGCATGAAGGTATAATCTCTTTCCCTAGCTTATTTATTGTGTTGCCATGATGAGAATTTAGGATTAAAGCATGATAGTGACTATTTAAATTCCCTCGAATATGTTTGAATATTCTTGATTGTTCTTATATGTTCTTCACATATTCTTGGTTGTTCATCACATGTTCATGCATATCACTAGTTTTAATCTTAAATCCACATCAAAAATATGAAAAACATGTTTGTTTAATAATTCTTTCAAATCCTTGAATCTAGGTTATCACCATCCACACACATTCACTAGAATTTATTTTTCAATCTAAATGTAATGCTCAATAAATTGAATTAGGGTTTATCACACACACACACACACACACACACACACATCAAATTCAACATGCAAATTGATTGATAACATATTGGATGATGTGACATGATTGTTGGCCACCATAGTCTAGAAGACCGGTTTCACCGGGTAAGGTGGGTGCCTAACACCTTCCCACCTTGTAACATAGCCTCCGAACTTAGATCAAGGATTAGTAGATCAAGTGCTTATCCTTGTAATTTTCAATTTCTAGATTGTAACTAGGAAACAAAGCCATGTACTTTATCTTAGATTGTATCTAGGACCAAAGCCGTGTAATTTCCTATGTTCAATGTAAATTCAATTTCAAATTAATAAAATGACGAATTTTTTAATTATGGTTTTCTTATTTATTCCAAAAATTAAATAAGTGGCGACTCCATTGTAAAACCCTTAATCTAAAGGGGAAAATATAACTAGTTGAACCTCTATTTTGAGAAGCAATAACACGACTCCACCCATTTATGTGGATTTGGCCCAACGTTCATTAAAACGGGCCGAGGGCGCGGTCTCTCACAGTTGTTTGGATCTTTGGTTAAGTAGCATGTTTGATTACATTCATATCTATGGTTTTCTCCTCTTCAAAAACTGTTTTTGATCAATCTCGACAGCTACTGGACACCTCTCGACAACTAAGCTATCTATCGAGCTTTTTAAGCTTCCTTTCTCGATAGCTATTATCACAATTTCGATCCATCAAGGTTTTTAAGAATTAGTCTCGATAGTTGCTCGACAGCTTCTCTATCCATCAAGGAAGTTTTTGTATGCTCGATAGATTCTCGATAGCTTCTCGATCCATCAAGGTCACTTTGCTGTGGACACCTCTCCATAGTTTCTCGATAGCTCTATTTGTTGAAATTTAAATCTCGACGCCTCTCGATACCTCTCGATCCATCAAAAATCATGAATTTCTATATAAAACTTCAGCGCTATTTCTCCCCTCATTTTTCTCGATCTCTCTTGACTCTTTCTGACTCCTCACCTTCCCAAACACCCTTCTTTCACTCTAAACCTCTTCCCCACTCAATCTTCAGCCTCAAGATCATTTTCTTCCTCTGGTATGATTCTATTTCTCTCATTTAATCATGCATTTCATCTCCTTTTACCTAACTTCTAGGGTTTTTGAAAGATTTTGGGATTTTTAAAATTAATGAGGTTTTTGCAAAATTTTTGGGATGGGTTTTGTTCAAATGATCTTAAAAGTTCATGCATTGCATCACATTTGCATTTTAACAATGTTTCATGCATTATAGATGTGTGTTTATAATATTGAAAGCATGTGTGCTGGTAAGATTGGATTGGGCTGAGCCCATGATGTTTTACTATTGCATGTCACACATTCATGCATATGTACCTTTATTGATCTGTGTTGGTACTTTTCTCTCTCTCTCTCTCTCTCTCTCTCTCTCTCTGCGATTAGCTTGCTCTATGGCACCTAAGAGCAAGTTTACTCCGTCCAAAACCCTCTTCGTTCCGGGGCAGCTTCTTCTTCTCTCTCTATTGATTCTACTCCCTCTCACATTCAGTTCTATGATATGAAGGCTCGTACGGACTTTTCGGTGAACTTATCACGATGCGGCATTCATTTGGAATGCCAAGTCGTCCTATTGGACTTTTCCAATATTGACTTTCCCACTGTCATCTATAGTAGGGGTTAGAAGTCACTGTGTGGCATCCTGGTCACTTGTCCTTCCGTGATCATACAGGAGTTTACTCCAATTTGCATGGATTCGACTACTCTATACCTCATTTTATCACTTGCGTTCGAGGTATGCGCATCGTAGTTACTCTAGATCTTATATCCAAGGTGCTAAATGTACCGAAGGTAGTGCATCCTAACTACCCCCGACTGTGATCGTCTTAGAACTGTGTCCAAAGACGAACTCTTGTCTCTCTTCTATGAGACACCTTCATCTTAGGGTGACTGTCAAAACACCCCTTGCTCAAGCTTTGCAAAAGGTCTGATCCTTAACATGGTGATGGCATTTTGTTCTTCATCCTTTGTCTCACTATAACTCCATTAGTGAGCCTCGTGCTTGATTTTTGTTATCCCTACTTGAGGAACTTACTATTGATTTTTCCTCTCACTTCATACTCTCCCTTATAAATGTCTATAAGGATCTGGCGACCCGTGAGAAGCTCATTTTTCCTTCGACTATCACGCAAATTCTGTCTTCTATCTTGAGTCTACACACTTCTCGGTCATGTGTGTTATAAATGCAGTGACCATTTGACGGAGCAAGGCCCAACTTCGACCGAAGCGGCCATGGACCGAGACAACAACTCCTTTGGCATCTTTTGCTCCATCCACATCTACTCCTTCTTCTTCTGTGGGTGGTGTGACCTTCGAGGCGGTCATGGCATAGCTTCAACGCATGGATGCTCGCCTTGACATACTCAGTGATGAGTTGTGTTAGGTGAACACCCGTGTCGGTCGTATTGCACGATGACAGGCTTACCTTGGTGGCTTCGTGGAGTCTCCCTTTCCTTCTCTAAAGGCATCCGATGATAATGAGGATGAGGATGATGATGATGATGAGGATGAGGATGCTAGCTCTTCTGGTGACGATGAGATGACTGCTTGAGTTACTTGCACTTTGTCATTCGTGACAAAAAGGAAAAGTAGTTTTGGGTATGAGAGTAGTCATGTATTTAGGGGGAGAGTTAGTATAAGAGATATTTTTGTTAGGGGGAGTGTTTTTTCTTTTTATGAGGGATGTAGTGAGGACTTATTGTATCTTTTCTTTTCTTTACTTTTCAGATACATTGTTCTTACATTGTGATAGCAAACCTTGTACTTATGTTGATATATATGTTGAGGTTGTTATTACATTCTTTCACCTATCTCTTCATGTGTTGTTTCTTTTCTCTCTTTATGCACATGCTTCTTATATATTATATGCAATCTTTATTTCTGTTTCACACTAAGATGCCGTGATGAGTTTTGTTTAAAGTATTTCAGAAATACAAGTTGTCAAAGTCTTTCTTGTCATGAACTTGTGGACAACTAAATTTCTCGATTCGAAATGAGTCAAACAAGTAAAATAGTTTCACAAATGTGAATTTGTATTGATGAATGTGTGGTACATTTCTCTGTGATTACAAAAGAGTGATCCTCTAATTCGATCTCATTGAAAGATTTGTTGATTGGAGTTATGGTAATGTGATTTTGATTTGAACACCAAATATATTTCAATTTGGCTAAGGAATGGATCAAAGATCTTTGAAACGAAATTACAATGAATCTCTAGCTATGAGCTTGTTAGAAATTCTTTGTTCTTCACGTTCTTTGTGTGTTCTTCTAGTTCTTTGTGTTCTTTGTATGTTCTTCCTTTTTGAGGGTTTGTGATGGAAGTTCTTGAGGTTTTAGAGACTTAAATTCGTAGAGTTTTACTGATTTGTGATTTGTTGAGGTTTCTAGAGGTTTTTGAGCTTAATTCTAGTGAACTTTGAGATCTAGGAATATGATTTGGATGATTCCTCTTCAAATGTTCTTCGTATTTGAAGGTTTGTGGTGGAAGTTCTTCGGTGCTTTAGAGGCTTGAATCAGTAGAACTTTGCTGATTTGTGGTTTATTGAGGTTTTTGGAGGCTTTCAAGCTTGATTCCAGTGAACTTTGAGATCTAGGCAAGTAGTTTGAATGATTTTGCTTCGAATGTTCTTCGTATTTGAAGGTTGAAGTTCTTGAAGTTGTTGGAGGCTTCAAGGCTTGATTCCAGTAGAGCTTCAGTACTTCTGAATCTTCTTTGATGCTGCTTGTGCTTTAGATGGCTTGTCTCCCTCCCAAGATGGCTTGGTCTCTTGGTCTGCCCAAGATCCTTTCTGAAATGCCTTAGGAAGGCTTCTATTTATAGGAGTTTGGGGGTGGGTGAATGACATGTGGCGAAGTCTGATTGGTGACACATGTCATGACCTGATTGTTCTGCTTATGTCATCACTTACACATGCTGGATGGCATATGTCATTGCTTACACGTGTTGGACTGCTTATGTCATCGCTTACACGCACTGATGTGTGATTGGTTTTTGCATGATGCTTAGCAAATTTCTATTGGTTTCTAAATAGTGATAGCAAAACCTAGCAACAATACATAGAGCTTTGTAATTTGTTGTATTTTGTGGATTTGGTATTATGATGTGTCAACTTATGATAGGTCGAGAATTTTCCCTCTCTATAAAACTATTTTCTTGCAAAGTTTTTCAAGAGTTTGTGTTAGGATAAATTTTATTGTATTCAACAAGTGAGTATGAGTTTAGTGATTTATGACTTCTCTCATATGTTCATTTATTTGTTGTGGTTTTATCACGGATTGCCAAAAGGAGAGATTATTAGGACATATGTGAATCATGTTAGGAATATATGTCAATGTGGAATTGGCTAATCATTTGACAAAACACACTTTACTTGTAATTTGGTAGATCTAGGATGGGTTTAATATTTCAAGGAACAAAATTTCAAGTTCAAGTGTTAAAGCCAGGCAAATCTGTCCAAGAATCAAGTGAAGAAGTGTTGGATTTTAAAACTTCATAGCTAGCTCGACAGATAGAATCTATCGCGATTTAAAAGGCTGTGTAAGCCTGATGCTCGACAACTTCTCGATAGATAAGCTATCTATCGAGATTTACGAAAATCAAATTTTTAGTTCTAATTTCACTCCAATCTGTGTATATTTGTTTAAGCTTTCTTTTCTCACAACCCTAAACATATATAAGGATTATTTTAGGTGCCATCATAGCAGATGCAACTTAATGCAAAAGTTTTTTACAAGCATATTATGACTAGAGACATATGCTTTAGTTCATCTTCCTCTTCAAGAAGTTGCTGAGTTTGTACGTCGTAGGGTTTTATAACCAAGGAACTTCGTGATCTTCATCGTGTTGATGAATTGAAGATCTTTGCAACTAACATCCTTCTCAAGTTGGTGGTTAGTCACGTACTTAGATCTATGCATCGATTAGTTAGCCACGTACTGAGAGTCGTGTATTAAAATGAGAGATTGTTACTATAGAACAAGTCCAATTGAGTATTGGGGTAAATGTTCAACTGTAGGTTGGTATAAGGTATTGAAATTCCTTTACTTGTAACCACTTGTTGTGATAATAGTGGATTTTCAAAAGTGGTGACCTTAAAATCACCTAGTGGAGTTTTTGGCCTTAAAGGTTTTCTCCATTCTTAAACAAATCACCATGTCAACTTTATTTTTTGCTACATATTAATTTAGTTGGTAATTTGTTTGTACTACCACGCGTATTACATGTTAATCAAATTAATTAACTTGGCTAATTAATTGGTTAATTCATCACAAGGGGTCAATACATTCTTGGCCTATCATGTAGGACACAACTTTTATCAAAATAGTATATAATATAAAATATATGATTTGAACATAAGCTCATATAGTATTTATTATTATTAGAATTATTTTATTAACAATTACTAAATAATATATATATTCTATAATCAGTAATTTTATAGTTTCACGTGAAATGAATTTTTCTATTTAATTACGTTTTATTTGTAAATTGTGTGAATTTATGTTACTTTTAGTTAATTAAGAGTGAAAATTGAAAAGAAATATATAAAAATTTCATGGTTTAATTGAAAACTATTTAGCATTTAGGGTTTGGTCAAAGCTATAAAGAAGATATACAAATTAATAAATTATTATAATAAGATTATAAAATAATTTAGAATAAGAAATGAAACTATTTTTTAATTCCTTCGAAATTTTGAAAACTTATTATGATGTTAGCAAGAGTAAGTGAAGATGTTAATTAATGCTTTCATTTGCATTTCATTTAGTACTAATAAAATAATATAGAAAATCTTAAGTGAAGTCTAATATTGGATACACCACTATAAATTTCTTTAAAACTTTCTCTCCTCTTCTTGTGTGCGTGTGTTAAAAATATTTAGTATTCAAAAAAAAAAATTAATACAAAAGATTATGATGTTAAAAAGAGTAAGTGAAAATGTTAATAAATCGCTTCATTTGCATTTCATTTAATACTAATAAATAATATAGAAAATACTTAATTAAGTGAAGTTTGATATTGGATAATTAAGAAATGAACTCCTTTTAATGCATTCAATTTTTTATTTTTTATTTACAAGATAGAAATTCTATTCTAACATTATCTAAGTGTATATGAATGTGAAATTTCCTCTTAAAAACTCGAACCCCGGTCCTTACCTCCCACACCCCATAAGTATTTATACTTATAGAGTGACCATCACGTCAAGCGTGAGCGGTGGTATGCCTTCAAAATTTTAATACAAAAGACTATGATGTTAAAAAGAATAAGTGAAGATGTTAATTAATGTGTTCATTTGCATTTCATTTAATACTAATAAATAATATAGAAAATACTTAAGTGAAGCTTGATATTGGATAAAAAAGAGTAAATGGTTTTTTTTTTTTTTTTTTTTGGAGAAAAAAGAGAGTAAACTGTTAATATAATATAATTGGGCTCAAACCTATTATTAGTTTAAACTTTTAGGTTATGTGATGTTCATATATGTTATTTAACACTTTAACTATGATTATTAACAAATCTAATATACTTTTAGCAAACAAATATACACTTAACATTAATAATAGACACTTCACAATTATGTCAGGTCTAGTTTGGGTTGGACCTTACAATAGTGAAAGGGAACGAAGCAGGGAAAGCTACAAAAGTAGATTTTACCGATGATGGATCGGGATTGGGTAGACGCATAAATGTCCAAGTGAGTAGAGGTTGTAGTTTTCAAATCTCTTATGTTTGGTTTTTTCTTTCCAAGGATAAATCTTCCTAAGCTGTGGATATACCGTTAAAATACAGGAAATTTACCATGAATTCAAGGGTTTCAATGAACTGATGGCATAGTTATTAAATCAACAGGGCAATATATTCCAAATTTGCTGGCATAATAGTTATGATATTTGATAATAGTGATATCCCAAAGGCTGAAGTAGTAAATTATGATAACTAATTTTAAACGATATGAAACTATATAAGACATTTATATAAGATTTTGTAAAAAGTAAATCTTTATAATAAATTATGGAAATCTTCAAGTAAGCAAGAGAATCTTGAAGATTGGAGAGATATATAAGAAAAGAGAGATGCTACGTATGCAACAATTTTACAACATTTTTACAACAAATCACAGGTGGTTAGTTGTTATTGGTTCAAATTTGAAACTAACACTAAAATTACTTTTTGGTCTTAACAATAACAACTAGTAATAACCTGCCACTTAGGATTTGTTGTAAAAATGTTGTAGATATATCATTTCCCACAAGAAAAGAGAGATGCTACGTTTACAATAATTTTACAACATTTTTATAACAAATCACAAGTGGTTAGTTGTTATTAATTCAAATTTGAAACTAACGCCAAAATTACTTTTTTGCCAACGATAAGAAAAAAGAAGGAGAAGTAAAACAAAATATAGTCAGATTAAATAATTAATTGCGGTTATCAAAAAAATAATTAATTAATCGCGGTTACAGTAATAGAATCTAAATCCTAACAAAGCTGAACAAACTACAGCGGTCATTAACGACCATAACAAACCTTCGAACCCTGCCTGAGAACTGTTTGTGAGAGAACGATGTCGTTTTTGCGGGTGACTCTAAACTCCTGAAGCAGAACGACGTCGCATCACTTAAACGATGTCGATTTTTTTATTCAATTACGTAGAGGACTATACTAACTGGAGTTATGTCACGTGCGTGCTGGACTGTGTAAGATAAAACATTTGTTTATATATCATTAAAAGTTTTTGAGGAAGAAGATAAAACAAATGTATTTTCGTTTTGCTTTGCCCTAAAGTAGTGAAGGTAAGCACACAATGTTGTTGTTCTCATTTAACTTAGACAAAAAAGCAACTGTATTGCTGCTTTTGGTGATGAAGGTAGAGGTGGTCTTGGTTCGAGGAAGTTGGGTCCTTCTAGTGGGTAGGCATATAAGAGAAAATTTTAAGATTCTTGTTGATATCGATCGACCAATTAATACTATTTTTCAAATGACTTTTTTTGTATGCTTTTCTATATAATTTTTTTTGTGTAAATTACAAATTTGGATATATTTTTTTCAATTGGGAGTCCAAATGACCGAAACAATAAAAATGTTTTCCTAACTGGGGTTGCTTTCATGAATAAATGATCTTTTTATAAAATTATTTGGAATTATGAGAAAAGTAAATATTTTTTGTTGCAAACCAAATAACAAAAAAAAATATTTTCTAACTTATTTTAAGATTTGACAAACAAACACAGGAAAACAAGGGTTTTTATTTTTTGAGATATGTTTTTTTTTTTAATACATATATTTTCTGCTGAAACATACTGTGATAACCAATAGTAGAGTTTAAAATTTAAATTCAATAAAGATTTGGTATAATCACATACATTTACACCCTCCAATAATGTACTGCCAAAACAAATTATTTCACAAAAGTGAATATAGTATTATACATTATCATATTTTTCTTAAATATATCAAAGTATTAAAAAAAAAAAATCAGAGCAAAGAATCGTTAGGATTTAGTGGGCTCATCATTAACAACCAATGTTGATATATATGTTGTTGGAGACGAACTAGCAAGACCAGTTGTCGTACGTCATGCACATGTTGTCATCAAAGAGGAAGCTGGAGATGAAAAACTCCTAAGCCCAAGGCCGAATGATGATGAAATGACTTCATCGAAGGTGGCGGCTCCGAACTCTAGTGTCATCTCTAGTAGTTATGGTGGTTATCCTTCTAGCACTTTGTTTTGAACTTTTTTTTTAAAAAAAATATTTGAATATATTTATTAAAAAAGAATGTGATAATATGTGTTATTTTCTATTCTTTTTTGTAAAAAATAAAATAAAATAAAATTTGATGTAGCAGGACATTATTGATGGGAGTAAACTTCTAGGTTCACAACACATTCTTATTGAATTTAAGCTTATTTGTAATAATTTTTTTTCTTTAATAACTTCCCATGGCACTCATCTTCAAGGCCTTTATTTAAAAGAAAATCAAGGTTTAAAGAATAGGAGAAAAAAAACTTAAAAGACTTAATTTAATGGGACCCATTTTTTACCACAAAATCATTTTTAAAAAATTATTTAAGTACTATACGATAGAAAACCTTGAAGTTTTCTCTAAATTTTTTTTTTTCCATTTTTTGAATATTTTATAGCTTTAAATTCTTGATTTTTACTACAAATCCAAAACTTAAGTACTTAGAAGAATAAAGAAAGAATGTTGCATTTTAAACATATTTTTAAAAGAAATGAAGGTAGTGAGATTATGTGTATACAACTTTGTAGGTATATTACTATACTTTTAACATTGTTTTATTTTCTTAATTTATTTTAAAGAATCATATTAGATGTTTAAACTTTATACATTTAGATTAAGCTCTTATTTTTAAGTTATTTTTTCTTTTATTCTTTGTCTTATAATCTTAAATTTTACTCCCCTAAATAAAAATTCTGGCTCCACCACTTCGTGATCCAAACATATTAATTGTGAATCAGATGCAACGAATAATTTCAAGAAAAAAAAGATAGGAAACAAATGTCAAAGCAACATCATTTTCCCATGCTTTTTTTTTCCAACCAATTGGCCCTATCATACTGTTGAGGGGAAAATTTTGATGTTCCCAAATAGAATATGGGGTAGCCAAGCCGAAACTTGACGATGGGCCCTTGATATAAAGCCCAAAGGCTTTCGATGTTGAGTAAGTCCGCCCAAGCAAGAGATAAAGGCTGCACCCTAACAAGAAGACAACAATAAAGCAAAATAAATACATTACTGTTGTTAGTTTATTATATTATTAATCCTTTTACAGCATCATAGTTCAAATCAGTCTTCTAGCAATACGGTATTATCTCCAGCCGTATGGTAATTTCAGTTTAATAAGTGTGTTTACATGGTAAAAATCATATGTTTTCCTTATTATTATTAAGTCAACATAAGGGAAAACTTCCATAGTATCCAAAACATCATAGCCTTCATCATAATAATAATAAATAAGGATTAAAGACTTCATAGATACAAATAAAAGAGGAAAAATAGGATGGAATGAAGGGAGAGCGAGATCTCAGCTCAATGCAGCAAGTATTAAACTAAGATTTTGGTGAGTGTGTGTGCATAAGGCATGAATGAGGTAATGTGGGCTGTTTTGAGTGAGTGGAATGGAATTAACATTGAGGTTAAGGCTTTTTGTGAGTGGTGGGCTGTTTATGACTAGTTGAGAGACATTTATGGGCGGTGATTGTGTGAAAGGGGGAAAAGAGTATCTTAGATTAGATGAGTGTGGGCTAAAGATGATGAGTGGTGAGCTTAAAGAAAGCTAAACCATAAGCAAAGTAGTAGACAAACCAAGAGTTTCAAAGAGGGTAGCTCCCCCCAAGTGAGCTGAGGTGTTTATGTTTTTATAATGGGGCTTTAGGGAAGCATTAATTAATAAAAATCCAAAAAACATATGACTAATCAGAGGTGATGAATCAAGGTTAATCTTCCTGAGATTTTTTGTCAGAAGTAGGAGATTTACTTTAGGGGCTGACTTGCTTCTTTAGGTAATGATGGGATTTTAGAGTGCTTTGCATTTAATGCTAGGATTTCTGGGGCTGGGCTTAATCAATGTGATTGAGGCGTGTATCAAGAATGAATCATAATGCTACAACTGAGATTTGGACCCCCAAGAAGTAAGATTCAATACCCCAAGCTAAGTGTTAAGCTCTAAGTCTACTTCAGGGGGTTCTGCTGGAGATCCCTTTATGCCTTCCAAACCACATGTTCCCAGTTTTTCTCCTTTAGGATTCATGGGCTTGGCACATGAATCATGTCTTGAACATTTTTAACATTTATAGCTTAATTTGTTGAGGTTTGGATAACTTGGTTTCAGCTCTCCTTCCGCTGGAGGTACAGTCTTGAGAAAGATGATGGAGTTCCATCATCCTTCAGACTTCAGCGGATGTGACAGCCCTCGGGCACTGCTCACATCAGGTAAAGGGTGGCAAAAACTAATGGGACAGCCCCTAGTTCATCCTCAAAGGCTTGGTTCTCTTGTAAGGGTCTCTAGTTGTTTTTTGGTTAGGAATGAACAAGAGCTAGTTGCCCAATTTCAAGCCTCTTGCTGGGGACCTTTTTGGGTTGGAACTTTGCTCCATTTCAGCACTTTAGTTGGGCTACATTGCCCTTTCTTTGCTTGGGCTTGTTCCCTACTTCATGAGATTCTTAGGCCTACAAAATGGGCATTAAAGACATGTTTTACCATGGGTTTCTTGCTCCTTGTGGGCTTTAGTTGTTAGTAGAAATAAAATGAATCCATGAGCTTTAATAAATATTTATGATAGATTTTGGGTATTAATTCTCATGGGCTTTAAATAACAACTTGTATAGTTTCTCATAATTTTTACTATGGATTACTTGGTAAATGATATTTTCTTTAGGGCTTTTTTAAATAATGACCTCCAATATTGTTCTTGAGAATAATATTTATCATGGGTTTTAAATAAATATGGTAACAACCACTATAATGGAATAATGAGATGTTTCTCATGAGTTTCTCTATAGATAATCATAATGGACATGTAGGATGAATAATTACCATGAGTTTTGGTAATAAATTTTATGAATGTTGTGATGTAAGATAGGTAGTGAACATGAGTTTATAATATGAAATAAATAAATGTCGTGGGTCTAATAATCATAACTTTCCATGGGTTTTTATAAGATGATTGCCATGGGTTTTGAGAATAGATAATTCATAAATTCCATGAGCTTGTAATATTACAGTAATATGTTTAAGAATCTAAAGTATTGTTCATTATTGGACTTTTAAATGAAATAATTATGATATAGTATTTTGCCAAGTATTAATAACCTTGGCCTTTTGATAGAATAGTGTCAAGTAGTTAGCTTGGGCTTTTTATAATACCAACGTAAGTTGGGCTTTTGATCGTGCCAACGAGAATTGCGTTTTGATGTTGCCAACGAGAATTGAGCTTTGATGTTGCCAATGAAAATTGGGTTTTAAATATTGCCAGTGAGAACTAGGCTTTAATGTTGCCAATGAAAATTGGACTTTAAATATTGCCAATAAGAATTAGACTTTGATATTGTTAATGTGAATTGGGTTTTGGATAAATAAATTGTCATGGGTTTAAACCATGGGCTTTGATTATGGATTTGAATTCCATTGATAAAATTGTTTTTCCATAGATTTGAATCATGGGCTTTTCAAATATTGCCAAGTATAAGTATTCTTGGGCTTTAAATAGAATAGGATGTGTTTATTGAGTTCATATGGCCGGTTTTGGGCTTAGCTAAATAATGATAATAAAATTGGATAAAATATAAGTTTTTGGGCTTTTTGTGATAGTTTATATCATGACCCAATTTAGATAATGAGATATGAAATATTTGTGATTAACATAATAATAGAGCAAAAAATATTTAGGAAAACCCAATAACTTATTAGTAGTATAAATAAGTGGTACTCAAATAAAATTAGGCATTAAAAAAATTAAAAATTTTAAAAAAAATTTTAAAAAAAAAAAAAAAAACGTACCCTAACACATACTACAAACAGAGGGAGGGTGAGAGAGAGAGCTGGATAGCAGCATTTCATTAATAAAAACAAACCAGTTTAATGGCACTAACAGTTACGGAAATAGACATGCAACAAATGGCAAAAATTAGAGAAAGAGATGGTTCCTTTTCTAGTGAATTGGCAATGAAACCAATTTTCAAAGTGGTCCATTAGCAAAAATTGATATTAAAAAAATAATAATAATAAAAGTTGTTCATGAGAATTTTTTGATTTCAGTCCGCCCACATAGACAAACTCACACCCAATTTTATAAAATATTTACATGTCAATTTGTGATGATTACAGTAGATGCTGAAAAAAAAAAAAGTACACCAATTACAAAATAACAGTTAAGTATGTTGTGAATTTAAATATATAATTAGGTGTTCC
The DNA here is from genome assembly GCF_002906115.3 of Quercus suber. Lineage (NCBI taxonomy): Eukaryota > Viridiplantae > Streptophyta > Magnoliopsida > Fagales > Fagaceae > Quercus > Quercus suber. Next base: position 358,090 of record NW_027069477.1, read on the forward strand.
TAACATTATTATTATCATTATTTTAAGAAAACTAGCATTATTCTTGTCAAATGTTGATATTTTATTTGAGGTTCAATTCCCGCCTATACCAAAAACTGATTGGTCTAATGATAAAGATGTATAATCAAGAGTAAATACCATAGGTTGAAACCTTCTATAAAAAAAATAATAATAAAAAGAGGAAAAAAACTAAACCATTAGTCCTTGGTCTCATCAATCAAGCAATTAGCGTGTTAGGGACATATTTTATGTAATTGGCTAATCCTTTGACAAAAATCACTTTACTTGTAATTAGGTAGATCTATGATGGATTTAAGGCTTCAAGAAACATGTTGTTCAAGCCAAGTGTTAAAGCTATGAAGATCTGACCAAGAAACAAGTGAAGAAAATCTGTTTATTAAACCTCGACAAAAGTCTCAACAGAATCCTTTCTATCGAGATTTAATGTTGAAGCTTGATAGAAGCTCAACACAAGATGTATCTGTCGAGAATTATGAAATCAGACTTTTCAGATCTGATTACACGCCTATTCCTATGTATTTGTGTAGGGTTTCTTTTCTTACAACCCTAGACATATATAAGGATTTCTTTAAAGACCATCGCGCATGCATTGTGTGACCGAATGCAAAAAGTGCCCTAGTTCATCATTCTCTCTAGAGAAGTTACTGCGACTTTACACCAAGGGTTTTGTGACCAAGGAACTTCCTGATCTTCATTGTTGACGAAGTGAAAAACTTTGCAGCCAACATCTTCCTTAAGTTGGTGAGTTAGTCACGTACTAGGATCTATACATCATTGGTTAGTCACGTATTGGGATTCGTGCATTGAACAAAGAGATTGCCGCTACAATACAAGTCTAATTGGGTATTGGGGTAAGGTTTCAACTGTAGGTTGGTATTTTAGGATAGGCTAAAGGATTTGGTAAAATTCCTTTTACTTGTAACCGCTTGTGATTGATAATAGTGGATTCTCGGGAGTGGTAACCTTAAATTCACCCAGTGGAGTTTTGCCTCGGTGGATTTTCCCATTCGTAAACAAATCACTTGTGTCAAATTTATTTTCCACTGCATTTAGTTATTTGGTGATTTGTTTGTGTTACCACGCTATTGCATATAATTTGACTAATTAATTAACTTGGGTAATTAATTAATTTGCAAGGAGTCAATTTATTTTAACCCAACATAGCGAAAAAACAAAAAAAAAATCTTTTTTAAGTACTCAAAAAAAACAAAAATCTTTAGTACAAGAATCTGTAAAACATGTGATCAGAAAGAAAAAAAAAATCGTGAAAACTAAATAACAAAAAAATATTTTCTAGCTTAATTTAAGATTTGCCAACCAAACACAGGAAAACAAGGGATTTTTTTTTTTTTTTTTTTTTTTGGTTTTTGAGATAGGTTTTTTTAATACATATATTTTCTATTGAATTTTTTTTTTTTTTTTTTTTGGTTTTTGAGATAGGTTTTTTTAATACATATATTTTCTATTGAATCATACAATAATAACCAATAGTGGAGTTTAAAATTTAAATTCAATAAAGATCTAGTGTAATCACACACATTTACACCCTCCAATAATGTACTGCCAAATCAAATTATTTCACAAAAATGAATAGAGTATTATACATTATCATAATTTCCAATAAATATATCAAAGTATTAAAAAAAATCGGAGCAAAGAATCATTAGGAATTAGTGGGGTCATCATTAACAACCAATGTTGATATATTTGTCATCAGAGATGAACCAGCAAGGCCAGTTGTCGTCATGCACTCATGCACATGTTGTCATCGAAAAGGAAGCCGGAGATGAAAAACTCCTAAGCCCAAGGCTGAAGCCTGAATGACAATGAAATGACTTCATTGAAGGTGGTAAACTTCTAGGTTTGTTATGGTGGTTCTCCTTCTGACACTTTGTTTTGGACTTTTTGTTTTTATTTTAATAGTTGAATATATTTATTAAAAAGGAATGTGATAATATGTGTTATTTTCTATTCTTTTTTGTAAAAAAAATTGATGTAGCAGGACATTATTGATGGGATTAAACTTCTAAGTTCACACCACATTCTTATTGAATTTAAGCTTATATTTAAGACATTTTCATTGCCAAGCTTTTTATAATAAAATTGATAGAAACTAAAAATTTTTCATTTCTCTTTGAGTTTACATTTTTCTATTTTATACTATTTGTAAAATCCAAGACCCATCCAAAAATTTTTATTTAATATATATTACTTATAATATATCTTAAATGTCTCTAAATTTACTCATGTATCAATTAATCAAACCAATTACTCAATGTTGAGGGTCATTTTTGTAAAGCCAGCCCAACCCAGCAAAGTAGGCAATAAGAGTGGCAGGCATAGAATAAGATTGTTAGGCCCAAGCGGCAGGAAGAATAGAACACAGGCCCATAACATGAATAAATGGGTCTTAAGGAAGCAAATGGGCCCAAAGGGCCCGAAAAAAGAGAAATGACACCCATGGGCAATGTATGGTATGAAAAAGCGAGAATGGGCCGCGGCAGGCCCAAGGCAATGTAAACAAAGAAAGTAGGGGTTGATGGCAAGCCCGTGAACCCCAAAGGTGAGTATGAGGAGATTGAGCCGAGGAAGCCCAATCAAGTTAGTAAAAACCATGGGAAAGCAAAGTCAGTAAATGGGTCGAGGAAGTCCAAGGAAAGTAAAGGGCCGCAGGCCCAAAGGGAAAAAAGAAAGGGACAATGGAGCCCATGAGTAAGAACACTAGTAGGCTCTCTTAAGTCACTGGGGGAAAGAATGGAACGGCAGGCTTGAAAGAGGACTAGCAGGAACATATAATCATGGCAGGAAATGCCAAGTAATGAAACAAGACATGAATATAAACCGAGAAATGGGCCAAGAGAGATGTGAAACCCAGTATTAAGAAAACCCAATA
>NW_027069477.1:361595-366507 GCF_002906115.3 Quercus suber
GTTTCATTGAGCTTCTTTGATTTTTGCCACTGCAGACTCGGTTTTGGCTTGATGTTTATTTTTGATTAACTTCCATCATCGTTCAATCAATTGTTCTTTCTTATAAAAGCCATTGTTATTATTACCATTATTACTACTGTGATATTCGCTTTTTTATTATTAACAAAAACTACTGCACTCTGTTTTCCTTTCATTGTCATTATATCTGCCTGTCGTAATCTTGTTGTAATAGCTCTGCTTGCCGTAAGGGTGTTCCTGGCAGACAAGGCAAAGTTTGTGCACAAGCCGGCCCAAAGTAAGTTACAGTTGGGCCGGTCTCAACTTCCTACTCAGAAAAACATTCGGGCCCATCACCGCAGGAGGCAACCCAGCCCAAAACAAAAAAGGCCCCTACAGTCAATACGCTGGATTGCAAATTTATCTTGGTTTTTCTTTTTATTATTGCAATGAATGTTCTAATTTGATTGGGTAACAAAAATCGATTGCATTATCTTGAAAATTTCAATATATATTTAAAGAAACAAGGAATAAATTTTTATAATATTTTATTGTATGATAGATTAGGTCCCAAAATCTGATAATAGTTTTTTTTCACATGTTAAAATCAATATTTAGGGAAATATTTTTATATTTATAGATGTGAAAGGATTTTAATCTTTGCGCCAAATCCATTATGATTAGTTTTTATCATCATGTCACACTAATTGGTTTTCAATATAATCAGAATTCATATCACAAATCCCTTATTCGAAGATTAAAAACTTTATCAGTTGAATTATTGAACCATTAAAAAACATTAAATATACATTATCAAAATTGTTAATTTCCTACCTCAATCAATACACAATTTTCATAAATAAGTCATTAAATTGGTATGTTTAATGCCCCTACATATTTCAATTAAAATTCCAGTCATTTTGTTATTCCGATGAACGTTTCTATTTGATTGGCTAACAAAATTCGATTCAAGGTGTTGTTTTGAAATTACCAATATGTGTAAAGAACACAGAATAAATTAAAAATATATTATTATATGATAGATTAGGGGAAAAAATTGGCAAATTCCTTTTTGAGCAAAAATTGTAACGTTTTGCTCCCTTTTCCAAACTAATTAAGGAAATGTCTATCTTTTGTAACTCGATTTGAGATAAATCGGGTTTTTTTTTTTATAAAAAAAAAAAAAAAAATTCTGGAGGCCTATTGTGGCATTTTAAGGAGCCTATAGTGACGTTTTAAAGACTTATAGTGGCGTTTTGTAACTCGACCTCCATGAACTTGAGTTATAGGAATTTTTTTTTTTTTTTTTTTACCTATAACTCAAGTTACAAAACGCCACTATAGGTCCTTAAACGTCACTATAGGCTCCTTAAAAACGTCACTATAGGGCCTAACTCAATTTATCTTAAATTGAGTTTCAAAAGATGGGCATTTCCCTAATTAGTTTGGGAAAGTGGGCAAAACACTACATAATTTGTGCGAAAAGCGCATTTGCCCATTTTCTCCATAAATTAGGTCCCAAAAATTAATAATAGACATTTTACCCATGTTAAAGTCAATATTTAAGGAACCTTAAAAAAAAATAAAAAAATAAAAAAACTATAGATACAATAAAATTTTAACTTTTAGCATCCACTCTATTATTATTCTTCTTTATTATCAGGTTAAGATCTTAATTGCTTTTTGGCATGTAGCCAAGATTTGAATCTTAGATCTCTTTATTCAACACACAAAGCTTTACATGTTAAGCTAAATGAAGGAACATTTTTTTTAGAGACATTAAACATACATTCATTATCAAAATTGTTAATTTCTTACCATCATGGATACATAAATTTTAATATAAGTCATCAGACTGGTACGATTAATTCCCCTATAACACGTCTGATAAAATTCGAGCCATTCAGCTAATTTTGCTAGTCATTTCCGCATGTTTGGAGTAGCTGGACAAAAATCAACTCTTCTATTTCTGTTCTTTTCCTCTATTTCCTTTTCTTCTTTTTCTCATTGTCCACGCACATGAACTTCACTTTTTATCCCTCTATCAAGTCAAACTTGAGGTTCATGACCTCGAGTTCAAGGTGGCATTTTTTAATTATTAAAATTCCAACTCAGCCATGCCTCGGTGGCAAACTCAGGTGGAACTTGAATTCGTAATTGTGGTAAATTCTTAAATATTTCCAAAACAGTGGTAGATTGATATATATTTCGGTAAACAGTGGTATTTAGCCTTCTATCATCCATGTCTAATGGTTGATTGGTAGGTAAATGTATCTATCATCCATGTCAAATGGTTGGTTGGTATGTAAATGTATCATTGTATGATCTTTCAATTTCCTTCTCTCTCCCTTCACGTCAATGTGAAGTGTTAGATACGTTGATTGATTAGGGCCACATTAGTTGGCCAATATTTTATTGGCCAAGATCCTCAATATATCTATTATTGGCCAACATATTTGGCTGTGACATGGATTTGAATTTATATTCTTAATAAATCAGATGAGTTATAATTTTTAATATATATATATATATATATATCAGAGACAGAGAGTAACTATTATTGAAATATTTCATTTTTCATTCCATTAATCAAATTGAAATGAGGTTGGATATGGAATTCACAATATTGATGATAAAACCATGTAAATTTTCATAATATTAACACTTAACAATTAATATCACTTGAATTTATATTCTTAATAAATCAGATGAGTTATAATTTTTAATATATATATATATATATATATCAGAGACAGAGAGTAACTATTATTGAAATATTTCATTTTTCATTCCATTAATCAAATTGAAATGAGGTTGGATATGGAATTCACAATATTGATGATAAAACCATGTAAATTTTCATAATATTAACACTTAACAATTAATATCACTTATATCTTCCTCTCCAAAAAAAAAATCACTTATATCAATAAAAAAAAAATATGGCTCCACCACTTCCTAATCCAAACATATTAATTGTGAATAAAATGCAACAAATAATTTCAAGAAAAAATTGATAGGAAACAAATGTCAAAGCAGCATCATACTACAAACGGAGGGAAGGTGAGAGAGAGAGAGCTAGATAGCAGCATTTCATTAATAAAAACAGACCATTTTAATGGCACTAACAGTTACGGAAATGGACAGGCAAGAAATGGCAAAACACCATCACTTTCATCGGAATTTCTTTTCCAATACGTTGGCAGATGGCACCCATTATTAGAGAAAGAGATTGTTTCTTTTCCAGTGAATTGGCAATGAAACTAATTTTCAAAGTGGTCCATTAGCAAAAATTGATATTTAAAAAAAAAAAATCAATAAGAGTCGTTCATGAGAATTTTTTGATTTCAGTCCGCCTACATAGACAGACTCACGCCCAATTTTATAACATATTTACATGTTAATTTGTGATGATTACAATAGCGGTTGAAAAAAAGTACACCAATTACAAAAAAACACTTAAGTATATTGTGAATTTAAATATATAATTAGGTGCTCCTAACATTATTATTTTCATTATTTTAAGAAAACTAGCATTATTCTTTTAAAATGTTGATATTTTATTTGATGGCTAAATAAGAAATCTGAGATTCAATTTCCGTCTACACCAAAAACTGATTGGTATCTTGGTCTAATAATAAAGAGTTAGCATCAAAAGTTAACGCCACAGGTTGAAACTTTCTAAAAAAAAACAAAAGATAAAAACTAACCTATTTGTCCTTGGTCTCACCAATCAGGCAATTAGCAAAAAAAATACATGTGGCCTTTTTCTGGCAATAACATGTGGCCTTTTTCTGGCAAAGATACTTGCATATCTGAATTTTCTTCATCAAGAATACCAAGAAAAAGTTTAGATATAACTGAAATCTTATAACCAATATTTACCTTTATCAACATTTACTCTGTTCGTGTTAAAAAACACAAAACGCTTCAATGCAATGACCAATGCTTTTGATATATGCAAATGACAGTAGCAGTATGCCTTCAATATTCAATGATCATTTTAACTGAAATTTTTGTCCATTCCAAAATAAAGCTATACCTTTAAAAATAAGCAAAAATGCAAAACTGACCCTCTAACTTTCAATCTTTTTCATTTCAGTCCTCTAACTTTTAGTTTTGTCATTTCAGTCCTCTAACTTTCAATTATTGTCAATTTGGTATTCTGTTAAACTCCAGTTATGTCCTTTCGTTAATTGAGTCAAAACTACGTCGTTTCTTTTTTTTCTTTTTTAATTCGGAATTTAAAGAAAATTAAAAAAAAAAACTAATATTAAAAATAAAAGAATAAAAAAAAGAGGAAGAAAACATTTATGTGATAAAAACCCAGTTCGAAACTGCAACCAATACCGATAAAACCTCGGTGGAGTTGAAGTTGAGGACATGGGTTTTCTTCTGTGGGGACCACGCGCTAAGGCTGAGGTTGACGTCTGTGCGGTGGAGCATGGTGCGGAAGCTGACGGTGGCAGCGAAGGCTATGAGGTGGAAAGAGCTTAATAGAGGGCAGACGGAGCATTTTTGTGGGTGTGGCAGTTTCATGGGTTTTGCTAAAGACGGGATGTTGAAAGATTGAATCTTGGGTCAGGGTCAGATCAATTGTCTTCTTCAGTTTTAGGAGTGTTCTTCAACATTGGAAGAGATGGGATGTTGAAAGATTGAATCTTGGCATGAAATGGTGGAAAGAAAGCTAAAACTTTTTTGTGAGAGATTGATGAGTAGCTAGTTTCAGGATTTGGTTTGAGTTTGAGAAGTGTGTAGGAAATTTACCAGCGAGTGATTTGGGCGTGGCTCTTTTTTTTTTTTTTTTTTAATATCAGTTTTTTTTTAATTTTCTTTAAATTCAAAAATTTATTTAAAAAAAAAAAAACCAAAACATCGTAGTTTTGGCTCAATTACGGTAGGTTATAAAACTGGA
>NW_027069477.1:367022-411577 GCF_002906115.3 Quercus suber
TATCTTTTTCTATTTCTCCGTCAATCACGTTTCCCCTGGGTCCCACCCTCAGCACATGAACTTCACTTTTTCTCCTCTGTGTTCAATTTCTTTCTCCCTCCTTCACTTCCACGTCAATTTTTTTGAAGTGTTGATTGATTAGGGCCACATTAGTTGGCTAATATATTATTGGCTATCATATTTGGCTGGACAGAGATTTCAATTTATATTCTTAATAAATTTATTAATGTGTGTCTTAAGTTTATACATAATTTTTATTTTTAAAAAAAAAATTTTAGAATTAAAAAAATATTGATAACTTTTTTAATTTTAAAAAAAATATTTCTAAAAATAAATAGTTTAATGTGTGTTCGACCCATTCTCAATAAATCAGATGATATATATATATATATATATAGTAACTGTTATTAAAATATTTCATTTCGTTAATTGAATTGAAATGAGGTCCAATTAGATGAACATTGCGTGTTGTGACTTCTACAAGCCAATTTTTCAAACTAGACTAAAGAAAGATGTATGACATTAACGAAGGATTCTACTAATAAATTCTTTTAACCACAACCCATTGGAAAAATTGGATATTTTTGTAGAAAAAAAAAAGAAAAGATATAAGACAATTACGTGTCATGAGATTCTCATACCCAGAGACTTAACCAACAGTTTATTATATAAATTATGGATTAAAATATGAAAACCTTATAACTTTCTCTACATGAAGGCCCATAGGCAGTTCATCAAAAAAAGAAGGCCCATAGACTTATAACTTTCTCTATATAAAGGCCAATAGACTTATTACTTTTTTGTCTTGAGTGCTTACACAGAAGTTGGTTTAGCTAGAAATGAAACTAGGTGTTTCACAATCATATTTGTCAATGGAGTGGCCTTTGGTGAAGTTTTTGCTGTGGGCTCTGCTACTTTTTGTTCAAATTCATGAGCGCATAGCTTGTATTGAGGATGAGAGGATGGGTCTGCTAGAATTAAAGGCCTTTCTGAAATCCAAAACTAATCGTACGGAACCCCTTCTTCCAACATGGATTAATGACACAAAGAGTGAGTGTTGTAGTTGGGAGCAGGTCAGGTGTAACACCACCACTGGTCATGTGATCAAGCTCACACTCTCCAATATAAACCAAGAGCAAAATTATGAGGATACTTGGTATATAAACGTGTCCCTATTTCAGCCTTTCAAGGAGCTAAGAAATCTTGACTTATCTAACAACAGAATTGCTGGTTGGCTAGGAAATGAAGGTATGTGAGTTTTTGCTTCTACTATATCACACACACAGATAAAGAAATAAAACAACTTATAATCAACTAATCATCATCCACAAACACAATAACTACAACAATCCTAAATCTTTTTTCCATATAAAAAAAAATTGGATGATAACAGGCATCTGTGAGAGAGAAATGGAGGGAGACAGAGAGAGAGAGAGAGAGAGCGCCATGGCTTCGTTGCACGATCTGAGTTGGCCCGATGGTGGTGGTGCGAAGGAGACGATGCTATCGTCGTTTGTCAAGTCAGGTCAGCCATCACCCAAACAACCCCAAATCACCTAAACCACCACCACCATCAATCCTCGCTCGCAACCCCCCATCACCCTCATCTAGGGGTGGCAAAATTAACCCAAACCCATTTGCCCACCCAAACCCGCCCACTTAAAATAGACCCAAACCCACCCAATTATTAGTTGGGTTAAATGGGTATTAACCCAAGTAAACCCAATTAACACTAATGTTTATTGGGTTTTAATTGGGTACCCAATTACCCAACCCCAAAACTACTAAAATTACAAAAATACCCCTAGAAAGCCAAACTCAAATCCAATGATTGGAGCATTATAATCATACAAACCTTAACCAAAAGCTCAAAAACCAATATTTGTCAAATTTTTGGGAAATGCCAACAAAATTAGAGCAGAAAGCATAGAATAGCTTAGATATTTTAAGCAGATTACCCAAAGGTTGAGATTTTCAATAATCTCCATAAACAGAGCACATAACAGAATCACAGCTAAAACATTTCAAGCACCCAACTCAAAGATTCCAAGAATCACCCATAACTCCAAGGCTAAAACAGAATAACATCAATAACCCACCAATAGTAACAAAGCTTGAACTACCCAGTAGAGAAAACATGATTAATTAAAAAAAATACTCAAATATTGAAATGCCCAGTAGTTTGGACAGCCATAATACCTTCTGCCAGGGTTATCTGCTGTCCACGAAATGACTAACACTGATTTTTCAACACAATAGCACCTAAATGGAGCTCTCGTCCTCAAGCTTGAACTAGTCGAAGAGCTTGCTTCCATCTGATCAAGGACTTTGAAATGGTTGAAGATCTTGAGAGATGGTTGATGATGATGGTGGCTTCAAGTGGCAGAGATGATTTGAGAGGTTGATGGTTCGAGAGAGACAAAGAGGCTGATCTAGGGATTAAAATATGATTTGGGGATTTTTCTTTACCTGCGCGCCAGATTGCCTTCACATGAGCTTTCCCCGTTATTTTATTGATCCATGTGTAAAAAAAATCATTATTTTATTGATCCGTCAGCCACATCAGCTTTTCTCGTTAGTTTGGTGACAGAATGGTGCTTCAAGGACTTAAATGTCTCACATTAATTAGTTTAGGAACTAAAAGTGGTAAAAATAAAATGTAGAGACTAAAATGAAAAAAAGTCAAAATGTAGAGACTAAAAGTGCATTTACGCCTATTTTTAATTAATATTTGGAGTGTTTTCATGTATTTTACTGATAAAATCATTAACAACAAAATTATGGTTTAAAACAACTGTATCGGGGGCCTCTATCACGTGGGTCATGCTCATACTAATAGTGAAATTCTAAGTTGGAGGAAGCAAATCAACGACTAAGTTGAAGATTTACATATTCTATTGAAATTCGATTGTCTTTGTGACCATCCCTTCAGCACTAAAAAATCCATACCAATTACCTTAACAACAACTTCAGACATAGAGGTGATAAAAATTAATAAATAAATGACCCCAAAATTCAACTCTATGATCCTCTTTAATCCTTCAGTGAAATTGTAACTCAATTATTTGCAAGAATTATGTTTAGCACTACCTTTTTGGCATCATTATTATAGATGTTGATCTCGAACTATAAATTTATGGTTTTATTAGAGGTTTAAAATAAAAGTTGTTTCAAATTTTTTTCTCGGTATAGTTATATATATATATGTGTGTGTGTGTGTGTGTGTGTGTGTGTGTGTGTATGTGTGTTTAGAATTTTGATCTATGTTAGGACATATGCGGATTATGTTAGGAACATATGTCAATATTTTATGTAGTTGGCTAATCCTTTGACAAAATACACTTTACTTGTATTTGGGTAGATCTAGGATGTATTTAATACTTTAAAGAACAAGAGTTCAAGTCTAGTATTGAAGCCATGCCAATCTGTCCAAGAAACAAGTGAAGAAGTGCTGATTTTTTAAAGCTCGATAGCTTCTCGACACCTCTCGATAGCTAGGCTATCTATCGAGCTCTTCAGCTTCTTTTTACAGCAATCTTAATACCTCTCGATAGCTAGGTCGATCGATTAAGCAACTTTCTGTCCCTTCGATAACTTCTTGATAGCTCTTAATAGCTCGCAACAGATAGGCTCAACACCTCTCAATCAATCGAGAATTACGAAATTTAGATTTCCAGATCTAATTTTCAACCCATGCTGACATGTATGTGTATGGTTTCTTTTCTCACAACTCTAGACATATATAAGGCTTATTTTAGAGGCCATCACATAAGAGAATACAAGGAGAACATATACAAAAGGTGACCGATGCCTTATTCTCTCCAAAAAGAAGCTATTGTGTCTTTGCGTCTTCGGGTTTTGTAACCAAGTGCTTCTTAATCTTCATTGTTGATGAAAGAGAAGAACTTTGCAGCCAACATCTTCTTCAAGTTGGTGTGTTACGTACTGGGAGTCGTGCATCATTGGTTAGTCACGTACTGGGATCCGTGGATTAAAAGGGTGGCGTTCATATATTGAAGAGTTCAGAAGTTCTGAAGCAGTAGAAGATTTCTGCTGTAAGTTCATCTACAGGGATTGTAAAGTCTAGGGACAAAGGTTTTGTACTAGATTTGAAACTTCTATTTACTATAGTGGATTGCTTTTCGGGAAGGTTTCCCCCCAAGTTTTTTACTTTGAAACTAGTTTGTTTCATTGGTTTTCTTGGGTCATCATATCTTGTTTTATTTATTTTTCCACTGCATGATTTTGACATGATATTGATGTTTGTTTGTTTTAACAAGTTTTATTCACAATAAATCTAATTAATAACTTGGGTTTAAAACTTGTTATTTCTATCAACCGGGATCTAAATTTCCCAACAATCTAGATAGTCATTGAAAGGGGAAAAGATAGTTTTATTTCAAATCGAAAATTTGTTTTTTCATCTTTAATTCCATACTATGAATTGTGTAACACATGATATGGCTTAGCTTAGATGTCATATACACATGTTTAAAGGGGATGGCATGGTTTTTGTTATTGGTTTGTAGATAATTAGTACAACTTTGGGAACAAATAAGAAACTTATAGTTTTGAGGTGATGTTCAGCCCACTCGAATAACTACATCGGTCTTATATTATTTCAAAGTGTAGCTAGCCCAAAAATAATGTAGCTGTTGTTTGTCATATGTTACAAGTTTTGAGTTAAATAATAAAAATCTTATGAATAACTTGTTTGTGTTTCACTTTATACTCTATCAATCACTTTCCAAAAAAATAATAAATAAACGTTTGGTGGTATGACAAGGGATTCTCAAAGAACTTGAAACAATCTGTATTAATTGATTTTCTGAATGAAAGGTTTCAAGATGAGTGCTTTAAAAACATTTTCTTATTTAAGATATAATTTATTTTATTTATATGTTTTTTTTTTCTAAATAGTTATTTTGTGTGTGTGTGTATATATATATATATATAAAATTGAGTTGATATTGATATTATCTAACCAATTAACCTTTTCATATAACATAGTAAACATTAGATGATTATTAGAATCGGTTAAGTTGAAGAAACGTTTGAATTAAATAATTATTGTTGCTTATTTGTTTATTTATAAATACATACAGTTAAGATTTATTTGTTTATAAGTATGTTTATGATTAACATGGTTATATGTCTAATGGTTTTTTTAAGCGAGTGTTTGATACATGACCAATCTTGCAAGAATAGGTAAATGTATTTTTAATTTGTTGTCGTCATTTAGTTAGTTTAGTCCATAAACGTTACAACTCAATTACTTATTTAAATTATGTTTAGCCTTGACTTTTTAGGAAAGTAGAGGAATTTAAGAGGTTTTATTTCTTTCGAATTGAGGGTTATAGCTTATTTTTATTTTGAATAGGTTCAAAAGTTTCCGTTGTAATTTATGTATTCCGCATTAGGTTAATTAGGACTTTTCTATAGTGTTTTGTTTTTGTTTCTAATTTATGTAACTATATATTTTTTTACAAACATATTAAATATTTTTTAGTATTATTAAAAAACTCGTTCAATCATTCCTAGTCTTTTACATTTTAGCATCACATTTATAATTATCGAACTATTTTTTAGTGTTGGTCAGCCAAGTATGGCTTGGGTGATAAGAAAAACACACTTAGATTAGTTTAATGGTTTTAGTCCATGAGTAGATTTGACATCATTATAATTGATGTTGATTTCGGAGCATAAGTTTAATGATTTTTTTAGAGATTTTGTTTCAATGTTTGTACTTATTATAGTTACATAATTCTTTAGAGTTTTGTTTTAGATAGTAATTGAAAGAAGGTTTGTCGGGGAGGAGGGGGGGGGGGGGGGGCTCTTGGGGGGGGAGCTCTATTTCAAATCTAGAATTTGTTTGTTCAACTTGACCCAAAATAATTTTCATTGTTTATATATTTTTATATGTTTATACATATGTTCAATTTTTTAGATAAATATATTTAAGATTTATACGTCTATAACTTTGTTTAGGGTTATTATGTAAAATATTGGTATTATCTCACTTATTAACTGTGGGTGAGTTGGGCCTCGGCGACCATGTTTGTCCCCTTGGTTAAAGCCCAACCCAAAGCCCGAGGCCCACCAAACGAATTGGGGTTGGTATGCCAAGAGAGAGTTGGAATTGGGCCTTATCACAAAAGGCCCAACCCTGAGATCAAGATGGTGATCGAGGGGAAGATGACCCGTGAGACTCTTAAGTGGTCGGTAACAAGACAGTCGGGGTGCAACACGCATCCAGTGGTATGGTGGTTAAGGTCTAATAGTGCCATTGGAGAACCACTCTTGAACACTGTCCGGTGTTTGGAACAAGTTTCAAGGGAATCCTTTAAAGTCGTGAGGATCCCATTGGGATTCTGATGAACGTAGGAATGTGTGTAAAGTGGGAAAATAATGATGATCCACCCACTCACAAGAGCTTATAAAAGGAGGAAGATGGTAAGGGCATGGGGGTTGGAAAATTTCGGTGAAGTGAGATACAAGGAGAGAAACACAGGGAAACATTGACGAACTGAGGGAAATTAGGAAGAGGGTCTTGGATTAAGGCTTGGAGAAGACACACCAGGCTAAGTTTAGAGCCTTATTAGTAGGATCATGATATAGCCCACGTAGAAATTAATTGAGGGGCCCAAATACTATCACTTAAGCAGTATTCGGTGCTCACATTAACCTTTTCATATAGCATAGTAAACATTGGGATGGGAGTTGAATTTTTTTTTTTGAATAAATAATTGTAGATATTAGTATGATTATAAATATGGTTAAGATTTATTTGTTTATAAGTAAGTTTAAGATTAATATGGTTATATGTTTAATGGTTTTTTAAGTGAGTGTTTGATAACTTGACCTATTTTGTTACTAAAGGGCTTTATAGAAACCTTATTCTTTTGAGGGGAAGCCAAATTCTATGAAAGTTGAAAATTGGCTCCTATAAATAAGGATTTGGAAGAAATGGATTATGAGAGGGGTTTTACCATTAATATGTCATGACATGAGGAAAGTGTTTGCCACACTTGTGTTATATTCCAAAACAATTCGTCATGTTACAATCAAGACTCCTCGTAATCATTTACACAGCCTCGTGATCTTGGCCTGCTAATTGGTCTAATCAGGTCAAACCCACGTGAATGGGTAAGTTTGTAATCGTGTCCCTTAAAATGGAAAGCCCACTTGAAAACATATTTCCCCCTAAATCATGGGTTCATAATAGAGTCATTACTTATTTAATTAAGGGAAAAATAAAAAAAATAAAACCTTTATAAATAATACATGCTTTCTTGAATCATTGAATTTGAAGTTACATGTGTATGGACACAATTTGCGACCCAAGCCCAAAGATGAATGAGGTGATGGCCCAGTGAGCCTAATATAATAAATTTGTAGAGAATGAGTTAAAGAGTTAGGCCCTAATGAAGTTAAGAACGGCTAGTATGGATCTAGAAGATGATCAAACAAGAACATGACACATTGGATTGGATAAATTCATTGTCCGAGGAGATAATTTGGAGTATAAATCAATATAACTATTTACAAGTACAACTTTGATTGCTACAGTATTTCTTTCTCCTTTTTTCTCCCTGCCCTTCTCGTGGAAGGTCTCTCACATTATATAGTTCCTTTCAAGCCATCCTAATCCTACACTTGTTAATCATCTAAATCTTCACTTGAGTGCATGTCCCATCAGACGCCCTCTTTGGCCTTCTGTGAATTGTAGTAGCTCAGACTGCACTGTTTAGGGGTCTTCTCCACATAAATGCGATCAGAAAAGTAGCCGCAATGCATTTAATGTGGTGGTAGCAGCTTTTTTTTTTAGATATTTCTGAGTTCTTATCACTCTTATACATGCATGAAGCTCATCCTTATCATAGAAACCTCCTGGTAGGTCACCTAGGTTACTGGAATATAGATTCAAACTGTATTTATCGTGTCCGAGAAGGAGTCACTCCTCGAACCGTTCTCCATCCGTTCCTTCTTTATGGGGCTTTAAACTTGGAGTCTCTCTCAATCACTTACCCCTCCTCGGACACACTCACGTCCCCAGATAAGGCCCAAGGCCCAATATACAAATTTGGGCCTTTATCCCTACAACATACTTCATTGAATCATTGGCATAGTGGGTGCTTAACACCTCACTTTGTAATTTAACTTCAAAAATTACAAGGTCTTGGTCCTAAGTACGAGGGTGCACTATCTAGAACTTATAGTGGCCAAATTATATGTTATTGGAAATATTTTAGTGAAAAGGTATAGTGATGAGTATTATATAGGCCACTCATAACAATAATAGCCCATAGTTATTGGTTACTAAAACCTCTTGATAAAAGCCCAACAACTAGATTACCCATTATTGTCCAATAACTATTTTTCTTATAATTGTCCAATAGCTATTTTATCCTTTATTGCTATACATAAATTCCCAATGGCTAGAAAATAAAGAATAATAAAAGTGTTTGGAACACACACTCACACCAACACATGTCCCATCACACAAACATGTAAAATCATAAAGCATATCATACAATCATATTGGATGAATTGAATTATGAATTTGGAACATGGAAATTTGAATTATGAAATTTGAAACATGAAATATGATTTTTGAAAAGAACATATATTTTTTTGAGAAAAATATGAATAGCACAAAACATGAATTTATTTTGAGGGACTTAAGGAAAAACAAATTTGACTAGAGTTTTGATATAACTTGGTTGTAGTTAATGACTATAACTTCACTCAATATCATTTTTATTGGATGTAAATTTTGATAAATCCACCATTGAATGACATTCGCTTTTGATATCCTCGATACTTGCAAAATTTCCAAAAGATTGAAAATCAATAATTATGTTATCAATCTAATGATTAAATTTTAAGTTTTCATAGTTTAAAATTATACATAAAAAAAAAAATTATAGATCAAATAGTAAATAATATCATATTGACACAAAATCTAACATGCCTGCTAGATATATAAAGAACATGCATTCCAATGGTTAAATTTTCAAAATATGTAATCATATTAATTTTTTCAATAGAAGTTGTAGACATTAGATACAACCAAGTTTATAGCCAAACTTTCCCCATTAAAGTATAATTGAAAAAAATGTATGAAGATTTCACATTAGGTGAATGATGTGGTATAGCTTGGAGCATTAAAATTTAAGTTGGTAGGTGCCTAGTTTGAATACTCAACAATATGGTTAACAATGTAGCCAACTAGACACGGATCATACATTTCCGCACGTCTAGGCACAATGATTTTCACTAAAATTATATTAAGCTTATTAATCTGAAATCCTATAATAATAAATAAATTTAGAAATAAGACGAAGATACACCATAACATTTTCATCTTTAGTTTTAATCATATTGCAAGGAATTAATTAATGGTTTTAAATTTTTTAATATATATTTATATCTATGGAAAAATAATAAAAACTATTTGACTTAGGCTATGTTTGTTTTGGCTTCAAATTACTTTCGGAAATGCTTTTCCATAAAACTTGAGTGTTTGGTTGAACCAATAAATTCAGTCAATTGAAATGCTTTTCCCCTTTGACCGTAAAATAACCCAAAACACCCGTAAAATCATCTCCATTCATATTTTCACTTCAAACCATTTCCACTCCTCACACAACACTCTCTCCGAGCTTCTCTCACAGCAACACACTCCTCTCCGATCGCACATCCAAGCATCGGCGAGATCGCGCCACAAATCCACCCACCAATTGACCCACCTCGTCCACCGGCGAGATCACGCCATGAACCCACCCACCGATTGACCCACCTCGTCCACCGGCGAGATCACTCCACGAATCCAAGAACCGATCGACCCACCCAGTGAGTGACCCACTCCTAGATCGAGCAACCACCTTTAGATCAACCCACCTTGTCCACCGGCAAGTCTCACCCACGAACCGATCTCTCTCTGTCCCTCTCTCTCGATTGGTCTTGTGATTTGATTTTTTGGTTTTGATTTTTGTTTCTTGTGTTGTTTATATGTTTTGATTCTCTGTAATAATATTTGTTTGGATCCTAAGAAAATGTGAGAAACATGATAAAAATGGGTTTTCTAGAGCATTTTTAGCAACACAACCAAACACTAGAAAATATTTTCCAAAACATTTTTTAGAATGCAACCAAACACTTGAATACATTTTCCTTTCCCGAAAATATTTATTTTCTGGAAAATATTTTACATGAACCAAACATAGCCTTAGTGACATTAATTGGTTTCTTTTATTAAAAGAATTAATGTGCTTTTGGATATACATCACTGTCAGTTTCTTTAAAACTTTCTCCATTCTCCTCGTGTGTTAGTATTCTATAAAAAAAGAAAAAGAAAAAAAAAAAACTAAGGTTCAAATTCTCCTTCCACCACTTGTTATAAGAATAATTCTAAAATATAAAAACTCTTTAGGCTTCTAGGTAAACAATGGGCTATGAGCCTGCCAATCTAGAACATTGCGTGAGACTCATCTTAATGTGATAAGGAATGAATATATTCTCAGAATACTTAATATTTTTTCAATAGAGACCCTTTGTTTGAATGACAAGGTAATAGGTGAAAACCATGCCCTATAGCTGGTATTTGTTTCCTCTCTTTCACATAGTTGGTGTGTCCCACTAAAGAGTGAAACCCGCTAACTTTGAGAGAGGAGAAATATGTATATATATATATATATGGTATGCCTTTTGGATAATAGGATTGGGAAAAATAATTTTACTGAAATGGGTCTGTTTGGTAATGTTGTTCTAATAACATTATTTAAGTTTTTTGAAAATACGTGTAACAGGGCTGGCCCTTGGCTTAGGCCAATTAGGCCATTGCCTAGGCCCCCCTTACTAGAGAAGGCCCCAAATTCAGAGGCAAATTTGTTTATTTATTTTTTATATATAAATAGTTTTGGGAGATATTAAAACATTTTAGTTTACATTTTTTTCACTACTAAGAAGGCTCAAAGAAGTAAGTAATGCTAGAAATAGAGATAAGATAAATTTAAATAAATAGGTCTTACAAATAGAAGTGTTACTAATCACAAGTAATTCAAATTAGAAAATGCTAAAATACTATAAATTTTACTAAATAATTTTTATTTATTTAATTATTTTTATACAAGATAAAAATTATACTCTAGCCTAATCTAAGTGTATGTGTGTGCGAAATTTTCTTCTAGAGACTTAAATTTCAGTTATTGCCCCCCCACACCCCACAAGAACTTATACTTGTGGAAGGATTACTACACCAAGGGTGCGTGGTGGTCTCAATAACTTTTATAATTTGATGTGACAATAAATATAATATGTAGATTTTAACAAGCTATTAAATGTATTTTTGAATGAATATTTGTGATTGGTGATATATCTTTATAATTCTCATGTTGTAAATTTTATAATATCTCTAGTATTTTTGTAAGCCTCATGTCATTGATTACATTCATTACAATACCAGTTTGTAGTAAAATTTGTTATAACTTTAACATTTTCTAAAAAAAAATAAATCATATTAAAAAGTAAAAAGAATGAATTTTTTTAAAAATATTATATAAAATGCTAGTTAAATATTATTTAAGTGATAATATAAATGCCTTATTTGAAAATTTTGCCTTGGCTTTTGAAATGCTTAGACCGACCTGACGTATGAGTGAAAAGATGTTGTAAAAAAATGTGTTATATTATTTAATCAATAAATACAGTCCTTTAAGGACTCCTACCAAACACTCTGATGCAATGCAATGCAATTTGTTTGAACGCGAGGTCCACATGTTAACAATAAGTAGGAGTAGGACAGCCTACAATAAATATACTTTTCAGCTCCTGTACAATGCATATGATTCTGTTTGTGGACGGAGATCACTCACTGTTTTTGAGCTTATCCTCCTTTCTTTCGGTTACACTCACTTTTTATTTTTATTAACTATAAGTATATCGCTCAAGGTGGACAATGTATGTGAATGAGTAGTGGAGGAGGTAGGGAGATCATTTGGTAGTGGCAACACTGAAATGGAAGATTATAATAGGAAGAGAGGTGTATATCTTCTGGCATTCTTAGTGATGCTGATTCTCAACGCATACTATTGCCATGCTTCTGCTGTTCAAGTTAAAGGCTACACCACTTTGCCGTGCAATGACGGCCTTGGCGAATGCCTGATCATTGAGGATGAATGGGACCCGTACGTAAGACGCAAGCTTGCTAGTGATTATGACGTAATCAAAACCTTGTTTCGTCACAGACAAGTCTTTACTTGCGGCAAACCAACAGATCCTGATCGTAATTGCATCCATAAAGAATGTCTTAAACTATGAAGCACAGGTGCGTTTCGGGACTCGGGTGCGGGTGCGGGTGTGGGACTCGGCAATTTTTGAAAAAGTAGGGTACGGGTGCGGCGAGACTCGGCTATTAAAAAATTATTAAAAATATTTTTATTTATATTTTCTATATATTTTTCCTATTAAAATATTCATAAAAAACACATTGTTATGCCTTGATTCACAAAACAGAGAAAGAAGAAGACAAGAAACACATTACAATGCCTCTGAGGTCAGAATTTCGGCTTTTCCGGCGAGTTTCAAGGCCGATATCGTCCTGTTTCGGCCGTTTTCGGCATATTTCGGCCGTATCGGTCGCCGGCCGATACGATCTGATACGGCCGATATTGACCGATTCTGGCCGAATTGAAGCCGATTCTGGCCGAATCGAGCCTCGTCGGCGCGAATCGAGCCTCGTTGGCTCAAATCCGAGAAAAAAAAAAAAAAAAAAAAAACTCAGACCACCGCGAGTCGCCGCGTCCCGTGGCGCGAATCGAGCCTCGTTGGCTCAAATCCGAGAAAAAAAAAAAAAAAAAAAAAACTCAGACCACCGCGAGTCGCCGCGTCCCGTGTCAGGCCGCGTCGGACTCGGCGGACTCGGGTGCGGCACCCTCCCAGCCGCGTCCGTGCTTTCTAGGTCTTAAATGCAGTCCTTTCTCCCGCAGCTGCTAGAAATCTTGAATCGTTCAAGTGTGTTTCCTTTGGGCTGTCCACTTGGTCTATTGTATCCAATCTCATATATTATAAGTATTATCCAATAACGACTCCCTCCTTCTTGTAAGGGGAAAACAAATATCTGAATTTGTGTTTTGCTGTATATATATTATGCATGTGTTAGAGAATGTTTATATTGCTGTATAAGAACTTCAATTAACTTTTAACTTGAGCAGGAAGTCAGTTGTAAACGGCCTGTCCTCTCATCTCTCTCTATCCATTCTTATGTTTTTTTATTCACATAAGGTGTTAAAGGCCACAGAAAAAGGCAGAATTGTAGAAAGATTACTTTTTGGGTAACAATTAATGTATAAATCTACACATATTAGAAGCAATGCGAGATAGATGGGAAAACGGTATTTTCCTGCCACCAATAAGCCATCTAGCAATGATTTCTATCCCAACAATAGAAGGGTAATCATCTTTCTCATTTGATTTCTTCTTTTGGGTTTTTTTTTTTTTTCGTCTTTTGTTTTGGATTTTGGGTTTTATTTCGATGGGTTTGGGTAGCGACCACAACACAAACGGTGGCTCCCAAGTATTTTCCAGATTCTTGCAGTGGCTCCGACATCTTCCTAGGTGGCGTCTATGGTAGGTTGGAGGCTCGATTGGTTTGGTTTGTTTGAAAAAAAGCGGTTTTGATACTTGTATTAACAAAAGGGCTGAGTTTCATGGTCATAACCAGTAACCACCACATGAAAGCTGCTGCGGCATCATCTTCGTTGGCATCTTTGCATGGTTGGAGGTAGTGGTATTTATGTTTTAATTTTATCGGAGTTGATATTCTGAAACAGAGACATTGAGAAAGTATATGGTGCTGTACTCTATACGTTACTCTGAAATTTTGTAAAACTCAAGATATGGTAATATTGGAGGGTGTATACTAAAGGGTTTACACCGTATTTTTATCAAATTTGGACTCATTCAATATCACAATGGAAAGGTCAAAACTCAAGAAAATAATTCATTCAATTTTAAATAGTCTCACTCCACTTGGTCCGATATAATTTGAAAACTGTAAATTTTATTAATAATCAGTTAAATGAAAAACTCCTAATTTTCAACTAAATTAAAAAAAGAAAAACAGTTTTTTCTCCTATTTCTAGATTTTTCTTTCACGTTAGTTTTTCATTTTTTTTTTTTATTGAACGTTTTCAACTTTATTAATTAACAAAATCATTTTTTCCCTTTTTCTAACAGATTAGATTTACCATTTCACTCCTAAAAAATTGCTTTTAATTTGCCAACCACGTTTTCCACTTATACAATGTATTACTAAACTTTTTTGTTTTTTTTTTTTTTTTTTTTTACAACAAATTGTAAACCAAATTCATTGTTCTTATACAATGTATTACTAAACTTTTTTGTTTTTTTTTTTTTTTTTTTTTACAACAAATTGTAAACCAAATTCATTGTTAAATACATTTTTCATTAGTTCTTTTTCAGTTTCTTCGCAGTTCGCCCTTTCTCCACTAGCCACTATTGATATATACTACTATTAAGGGGCTAAGTATTTATCTTGGATAAATGGTGAATTTGTTACAAAATGTCTTATAATTTTTTTTTTTAATTGAACTCAAATGTCCAATCAACACACTATAAATATGTCAAAATCTAAGATCTTTTGGGATCAAAGCTATAATTTAAATTTATATATATCCTATCACAATCATACTAATTAAAGATTTTAGTGCCATCCAGATTGCTTAACAACTTTATGAAGATCCTATGCTGTGATTCAAAATTTTAACAATTCATGCTATCAAGTAGTATTAGAACCTATAATGATGAAACAATCAAAGAAACAAATAATGAATAATCACCATCATCTACTGCAATGACAAACACTGTTTTCTCTTCTTAGGGGAGCAAAGTAAACTTCAATACATTACTGAATTTGATCTTGATTGTATGGGTCCATAGTTAGTGCAAGGCCAGTCGGCCCCCACCATCCATTACCAACTCACTGCATGCTCTTAAATGATTGGGCCCCTTTTGCTTGTATATATATATATATATATACATGGATATTGTTAATGTGTATTTTAAAGACATACAATAATTTTTATTTTTGAAATAAATTTTTTAAAAAATTAAAAAAATATTGATAATTTTTTTAATTTCTAAAAAAATATTTTTAAAAACAGATGTTTTAATGTGTATCCTCTTAGGACACACATTAACTAAACCCTATGAGTTCGTTTGGATAGCACTTATTGTTGCTGAAAGTTGATAAAAACTGATTGTTACTGAAAACATTGTAACAAAATAATTTTTAAATGTATAAATAGTATTGTGAGACCCACTTTTAATATTAAATATTATATAAACAGTGTGTAAATAGTGCACGTACATGCACAATAAATTTTGTCCCCCAAAATTAACAAGTGCGAAAAAAAAAAAAAAAAAGAAAGAAAGAAAGAAAGAGGAGAAAACGAAAACGCCCGTGACTAATCCTTCTATTGAAACCCATACTATATACATAATTATTGCAAGGCTTGTCGGCCCTCACCACCCATTACCAACTCACTGAATACTCTTAAATAATTGGGCCCTTTTACTTGTATATATATACATACACACATAAATACATAGTTATTGCAAGGCCAGTCGGCCCCCACCATCCATTACCAACTCACTGATTCTGAATGCTCTTAAATGATTGGGCCCTTTTTGCTTGTACATATGTATATATATATATTTTTTTGCAAATATTTATCCAAGTTGAAGGATGACTAGAAGCTCTTTTGTTTCGTATTTAAACAATAATTTTAAATATTTAAATAATATTATATATATTTTTATAATTTTTTTATTTACATATATTTTTAAAAAATACAAATAATATTACTAAAAATTTCTTAACAAACAAACTTAAGTTTGGGCATTGAATATATATATGATTAGCCTAAAAAACGAATGAAGATGAAACCCAAAAATATCCAGAATTTACCAATTTCGCAGAAACACCGTGAAGAAATAGAAACTCTCTAGAATTTGACTGAGTCCAAAAGCAAGCATGGGTCCCCACTCATTAAGAACTGAGCAAGGACAGTATGTCCTGAATTTACCAAATTCCCAGAAACACCATGAAAGTAGACACTCCTCTAGAATTTGACCGAGTCCAAAAGCAAGCATGGGTCCCGCTAATTAAGAACTGAGCAAGGAAAACGTGGAAGCACCATTTTCTGTACGTACCTTACAAACCTACAAATCACTGAGGTAGATTAGCATGATCCAAGTAGTTCAATAATTTTTCTCAAATTACTTTGGTATATCTGGAACAGAATCCTCTCTAATTTGTTGCAGACACTTGCCTCTTGCACTCATGAAGAGCCACTCTCTGCTCACACCTATCTTATACGTTTACTGCTTATTCTTCCTTCTTTCCTATTTAACAATTGCTACTTCTACACCTCTTTACAAACCTGTTGAAAATATTGTCGTTAACTGTGGCTCCCCTGGCAGCTTGAAGGGGAATGATGACCGTGACTGGATCGGAGACAAAGGCTCCAAGTTCACTCCAACAGAAGAACCTAATCACAAATCTAATACCTCTGAAGCCCAAAGCCAAGTCTCCGTCGAGACTGTCCCTTACATGACTGCCCGTTTATCTTATTGGCAATTCACATACGTGTTTCCGGTCACTCCTGGCCCGAAATTCGTCCGGTTGTACTTCTACTCCGATGTTTACTCAGGTTTTGAAAGTTCTAAGGACTTTTTCACTGTCAAAGCAGGTTCGTTCACCTTACTTAGAAACTTCAGTGCTTCCATTTTGGACCAAAAGGATGTTTATAAAGAGTTCTGCATCAATGTTGATGAGAATCAAAAATTGAACTTAACCTTCATCCCTTTTACAAGTACTTCTCACATACGTGTTTCCGGTCACTCCTGGCCCGAAATTCGTCCGGTTGTACTTCTACTCCGATGTTTACTCAGGTTTTGAAAGTTCTAAGGACTTTTTCACTGTCAAAGCAGGTTCGTTCACCTTACTTAGAAACTTCAGTGCTTCCATTTTGGACCAAAAGGATGTTTATAAAGAGTTCTGCATCAATGTTGATGAGAATCAAAAATTGAACTTAACCTTCATCCCTTTTACAAGTACTTCTATGAATTACCATGCTTTCATCAATGGAATTGAGATAGTCTCCATGCCTATGGACCTGTACTACAAGCCACAAGATGTCATTAAAGGTGAAGAATTCGTCCCAGTTTATGTCGGCCAACCTAATCCGATCTACATAGACCACAGCATGGCTCTTGAAATGGTTTATCGGTTAAACGTGGGTGGAAGCGCGATACAAGCAAAGGAAGACACAGGCATGTTCAGAAAATGGTCAGAGGATAGAGATTATTTGTTGTCTGGAGGCTTTGTGCCTCGCGATCCATCTTTGAAGCCAAAATACACAAAAATACCAAATTACACTGCACCTGATGCTGTCTATCAGTCTGCAATATCAATGGGTCCAGACAGTAACAGGAACAGGCAGTCTAATTTGACATGGGGCTTACCTGTTGATACAGGATTCAATTATCTGGTGAGGCTCCATTTCTGCGAAATAGAGCCCGAGATACATGCCAGTGGGAATAGGGAATTCTATATCTATATAAACTATCAGTTGGCTGAAGAAAGAGCAGATGTACTATTGTGGACTGACGACAACGATACGCCTTACTACAAGGACTACGTAGTAATGATAAAAAACAAGGGTAATGACACACATCTGCTGGGGCAGCCAACGAGTCCAAGTCAAAGAAGACAACAACATTCATTGCCACTGGAAGTGTTTTGGGCTTATTGGTCGTGCTCACTCTAGTTTGTTGCATGGTTCTCTGTATACTGAAGAAGACCAAGCACTATGGTTCTTACCATCCACTAGCAAAGTGGTGGCGGTGGTCTAGGCCAGATCCCTACAAAAGAGACTTCTCAAGGAGAACAGCTTCATCACTGCCTGGAGAACTATGCCGCTACTTCAGACTAGATGAAATCAAAACAGCAACCAACAACTTCAACCAAGATCTAATTATCGGTGTAGGCGGCTTTGGAAATGTTTATAAGGGTCTGATTGAGCAAGGTAATGTATAATACCATGATTATCTTTTTATTTTTAGTTTTTTCCTGAATTTTTCCTAATTGCAGTAATATTGGGATTTCTAACTGCATATAATTAAGATTAGTGATACTATTTTAGGACAAGTCTTTGCATCTTAAAGTTTCCAAAATATTATAGAAACTAGACATAAGTCGTAAATATTTGTTTACACAATAATAAAATAGTGGTGTTAGCTATGGCTAGGGGTGGCAATTTTTATCTATATCCATGAACCCACTTATTACCTACCTTATTTGGATAAGTCTTAACCCAACTTATTTGAATAAGTCTTAACCCAACTCATTTGAATATTTAGGTTAAATGGGTAAAAACTCATTTGGTTATTTAATTAGATGGGTCTATATGGATAAATCCACTAATACCCACTAAACTTGTCTAAAATTTAAATAAACAACATAAAATCTAAATTTCTAGAAAATGACCAAAATACTTTTGAAACCTAATAAATGACCAAAACACTCCCAAAATCCAAAAAAATTACTAAAATACCTCAAAAACCCAAAAAATGACCAAAATACCCCAAAAACCTAAGAAAATTACCAAAATACCAAAAAAACCTAAAAATGACTAAAATACTCCAAAAACAAAAAAAAAGACCAAAATACCCTTGAAACCCAAAAAATGACCAAAATACCACGAAAACCCAACAAATGACCAAAATACCCCCAAAAACCTAAAAAATGAATAAAATACCCCAAAATCTAAAAATTACCAACATACCCCCAAAACCCAAAAAATGATCAAAATACCCCCAAAACCTAAAAATTACCAGAAAATTACCAAAATACCCCTGAAACCTAAAAATGACCAAAATACCCTCAAAACCCAAAAAATGACCAAAATACCCCTGAAACCCAAAAAATGACCAAAATACCCGCAATACCTAAAAAATGAACAAAATATCTCCGAAACCTAAAAATTACCAAAATATCCCCAAAACCTATAAAATAACTAAAATACCCCCAAAACCTAAAAAAAATCACCAAATTACCTCGTAACCTAAAAATTACCAAAAAATGACCAAAATACCCCCGAAACCTAAAAATGACCAAAATACCCTCAAAACCCAAAAAATGACCAAAATACCCCCGAAACCAAAAAAAATGACCAAAATACCTCTAAAACCTATAAAATGACTAAAATACCCCGAAACCTAAAAAATAACCAAAATACCTCTGAAACCTATAAAATGACTAAAATATTCCCAAAACCTAAAAAAATGACCGAAATACACTCGAAACCTAAGAATTACCAAAATACACCCTAAACCTAAAAAATTACCAAAATACCCCGTAAACCTAAAAAATGACTGAAATACCCCTGAAACCTAAAAAATTACCAAAATACCCTGAAACCTAAAAAATGATCGAAATACCCCAAGACCTAAAAAATGACTAAAATAACCCCAAAACCTAAAACAATGACCAAAATACCCCAAAAACCTAAAAAAATGATCGAAATACCCCCAAAACCTAACAATTACCAAAATACACCATAAACCTAAAAAATTACCAAAATACTCCCTAAACCTAAAAAATGACCAAAATACCTACGAAACCTAAAAAATTACCAAAATACCTTGAAACCTAAAAAATTATCGAAATACCTCCAAAACCTAAAAAATGACCAAAATAACCCCAAAACCTAAAAAAAATGATCGATAAAAATCCCTGAAACCCAAATTATGACCAAAATACTGCTAAACATGGTAGATGACCAAAATACACCAGAAACATCTAAAATTACCGAAATAGAGGTTTAGGGTATTTTGGATGTTTCGAGGATATTTTTGACAAATTAAAGGTTCTAAGGGTCTTTCAGTCATTTTATAGGTTTTGAGGGAATTTCAGTAATTTTTTAGGTTTCGAGGGAATTTTGGTAATTTTTTAGGTTTCAGGGTTATTTTGATAATCTTTTAGATTCTAAGGGTATTTTAGTCATTTTTTAGGTTACGAGGGCATTTATGTCATCTTTTAGTTTTAGGGTTATTTCAATAATTTTTAGATTTTTTGGTTATTTCAGTAAATTTCTAGGGTTAAGAAGTATTTTGGTAATTTTTAGATTTTGGGGTATTTTGGTAATTTTTTAGGTTTCGGGGGTATTTTGGTCATTTTTGGGGTTTTGCAGGGTATTTTGGTCATTTTTAGGTTTCTGGGGTATTTTGATCATTTTTTGGTTTCAAGGGTATTTTAGTCATTTTTGGGTTTTGGGGGTATTTTGGTCATTTTTTGAGTTTTGAAGGTATTAGGTTCATTCTTGGGTTTCGCAGGTATTTTGGTCATTTTTTTTTTGGGTTTTTGGGGTATTTTGGTCATTTATGGGTTTCGGGGGTATTTTGGTTATTCTTTGAGTTTCGAGGGTATTTTGGTCATTTTTTGGGTTTAGGGGGTATTTTGGTCATTTTTTAGGTTTCAGGGGTATTTTGGTCATTTTTTAGGTTTCGGGAGTATTTTGGTCATTTTTTGGGTTTTGGAAGTATTTTTTGGGTTTCAGGGTTATTTTGGTCATTTTTTGGGTTTTAGAAGTGTTTTGGTCATTTTCAGGTTTTGGGGGTATTTTAGTCATTGTTTGGGTTTCAGGAGTATTTTGGTCATTTTTTGGGTTTTGGGGGTATTTTGGTCATTTTTTTGGGTTCGAGGGTATTTTTTTCATTTTTTGGGTTTTGGGGGTACTTTGGTCATTTTTGGGTTTTGGAAGTATTTTAGTCATTTTTTGGGTTTTGGAAGAATTTTGGTCATTTTTAGGTTTCGGGGGTATTTTGGTCATTTTTTGGGTTTTAGGGGGTATTTTGGTCATTTTACTGTGTTTTAAGCATATATGCAGATTTTAGAGATATCGGGGGGGTATTTTGATCATTTTAGGGGTTTCATGGGTATTTTGCTCATTTTAGAAATTTTGGGGATAATTTTGGATATCCAAGGGTATATTGGTAATTTTGGAAGTTTAGGGGTATTTGTATCATTTTAGCTATTTAATGGTATTTTGGTAATTTTGGAGGTCAAGAGGGTATTCAAGTAGTTTTAGAGGTATTTGAGTCATATTGGGTTAAATGGGTGGGTTACTAATTAAATGGATTGGGTTGGTAATGGATAATTAATTTATATATAAACGGGTCATAAATGGATAAATGGGTAATTACACACCTAACCCATTTATGACCCAACTTGCCCATTTGCCACCCCTAGCTATGATTAGTGCAGGTTTTATTAAATATAACTTACAAACTGATATGTCTTTATAGATTTTTGAAATCCATCAATCACGTTCATTGTTATATTTATTGGGTTATAAAAAACATAATAAAACAATATTTCGTCCTCTAGGTAATATGATGGTGGCAATCAAGCGCCTGAAACAAGAGTCTCGGCAAGGTGCTCTTGAGTTTATGACAGAGATCAAAATGCTTTCTCAACTTCGTCATGTGCACCTTGTGTCTCTCATTGGATATTGTGATGATGAGGGTGAGATGATACTTGTTTATGAGTACATGACAAATGGTACCCTACGCCACCACCTCTATGACACACCTAATGATCCCCTCACTTGGAAACAAAGGCTCCAAATATGCATAGGAGCAGCACGTGGTTTGCACTACCTCCACACATGTACAAAGCATCCTATTATCCATCGTGACGTTAAGACAACAAATATTCTATTGGACGAGAAATTGGTATCCAAGGTGTCAGATTTCGGATTGTCCAAAATGGGTTTGGATAACACTGCTATTAGTACCCTAGTAAAAGGGACATGGGGGTATTTGGATCCAGATTATGCAAGACGCCAGCAATTGACTAAGAAATCCGATGTATACTCATTTGGTGTAGTGATGTTTGAAGTATTGTCTGCCCGAAAGGCACTAAATCCAAAACTCCAAGAAGAGCAGCGAAATTTGGCTAGTTGGGCTAAAAAATGCATTGATAGAGGGACCATAAGCAAGATCATTGATCCGAATCTGACGAATAAGATAGTGCCAGAGTGTTTAAAGGTATACGTGGAACTTGCAGAAAGTTGTATATGTGATCATGGAATCCAGCGGCCCACAGTGAATGATGTGATGGAAAAGCTAGAGTTTGCATTAGAGCTCCAAGAGCAAGCAGTAGCAACCAAAGATACTGATTCAGAAGTGGTATCATTTCGTGTTGCCACTGCCAATGGAGCTCTTTGGTACAACAATTTTTACCATGGACATGTGTTGGAGTCGAATAGTGGAACTGAGTTAAGTACGATCAATACTGGATTAAGTAACCCTATTCTTGATTCTGTTACTACTAGTATCACAAGTGAAGATTTCTCCTCGGGCACTAAAAACAGTAGTTCTTAAGTTTTGTATTTATTGTTGTCTTTCTATAGTGAATAACTACGATATGGTGTGATTATTGACTTTTTGTTCTAGAAAAAATAAATAATATGAAGTCAATATGTGAAGTTATCTTTTTATTAAATTTTGGTCGATAATGACCACGTTGAAAATATTCCTAGAGCCGCCACTATGCCAATTGGTTCTAATGAGGCCAAACCCATGTGAATGGGTAAGTTTGTGATCGTGTCCCTTAAAATGGAAAGACCGCTTGAAAACAAATTTCCCCCTAAATCGTGGGTTCATAATAGAGTCATTACTTATTTAATTAAGGGAAAAAAATAAAAAATAAAACCTTTATAAATAATACATGCTTCCTTGAATCATTGAATTTGAAATTACATGCTTTATTGAATCATTGGCAAAGTGGGTGCTTAACACCTCACTTTGTAATTTAACTTCAACAATTACAAGGCCTTGGTCCTAAGTACAAGGGTGCACTATCTAGAACTCTTGATCTAAGTTTTGAAGTTAAATTACAAAGTGAGGTGTTAAGCACCCATTTTGCCAAATAGGAACTAGTCTTCTAAACTATAGTGGCCAAATTATTTGTTGTTGGAAATATTTTGGTGAAAAGGTATAGTGATAAGTATTATATAGGTCACTTACAACAATAATAGCCTATAGTTATTGGTTACTAAAACCTCTTGATAAAAGCCTAACAACTATACCCATTATTGCCAAACATAAATTCCCAATGGCTAGAAAATAAAGAACAATAAAAGTGTTTGGAACACACACTCACACCAACCCACGTCCCATCACACAAACATGTAAAATCATAAAGCACATCATACAATCATATTGGATAAATTGAATTATGAATTTGGAACATGGAAATTTGAATTATGAAATTTGAAAAATGAAATATGATTTTTGAAAAGAACATATGAATAGCACAAAACATGAATTTATTTTGAGGGAGTTAAGGAAAAACAAATTTGACTAGAGTTTTGATATAATTTGGTTGTAGCTAATGGTTACAACTTCACTCAATATCTTTTTTATTGGATGTGAATTTTGATATCCTCGATGCTTGCAAAATTTTCAAAAGATAAAAAATCAATAATTATGTTATTAATCAAATGATTAAACTTCAAGTTTTCGTAGTTTAAAATTATACACAAAAAAAAAAAAAATTTATGAATCAAATAGTAAATAATATCAAATTGGCACAAAATCTGACATGGTTGTTAGAGATATAAAGAACATGCATTTCAATAGTTAAATTTTCAAAATATGTAATCATATTAATTTTTTCAATAGAAGATGCAGACATTAACTACAACAAAGTTTATAGCTAAACTTTCTCCATTAAAGTATAATTGAAAAAAAAAAAATGTATCAAGATTTCATACTAGGTGAATGATGTGGTATAGCTTGGAGCATTAAAATTTAAGTTGGTAGGTGCCTAGTTTGAATAATCAACAATATGGTTAACAATGTAGCCAACTAGACATGGATCATACATTTCCGCACTTCTAGGCACAATGATTTTCACTAAAATTATATTAAACTTATTAATCTGAAATCCTATGATAATAAATAAATTTAGAAATAAGATGAAGATACACCATAAAATTTTCATCTTTAGTTTTAATTATATTGCAAGGAATTAATGGTTGTAAAGTTGTTAATATATATTTATATCTATGGAAAAATAATACAAACTATTTGGACCAAGAGCTTGTAACTTAGTAACATTAATTGGTTTCTTTTATTAAAAGAACTAATGTGCTTTTGGATATACATCATTGTCAATTTTTTTAAGACCTTCTCTTTTCTCCCCGTGTGTATGTTAAAATACTTAGTATTCTAAAAAAAAAAAAAAAAAAACTAAGGTTCAAATTCTCCTTCCACCACTTGTTGTACGAATAATTCTAAAAGATAAAAACTCTTTAGGCCTCTAAGTAAACAACGGGCCTGAGCCTGCCAATCTAGAACATTGTGTGAGATTCACCTCTATGTGATGGGAATGAATATGTTCTCGGAATACTTAATAATTTTTTAATGGAGACCCTTTGTTTGAATGACAAGGTAATAGGTGAAAAGCATGCCCTATACTTAGTATTTGTTTCATCTCTTTCACATAACTGGTGTGTCCCACTAAAGAGTGAAACCCGCTAACTTTGTGAGAGGAGAAATATATATACCCTGTATGCCTTTTGGATAATGGGACTGGGATAAATAACTTTACTGAAAGGGGCCTATTTGATAATGTTATTCTAGTAACGTTATTTAAGATTTTTAAAAATAAGTATGAGTAAAAAAATATTGTGAAAATATGTGTTAGGTTGTTTAAACAACAAAAACGGTTGCTTAAATATCCCTGATGCAATGCAATTTGTTTGAACCCAGGTCCACATATTAACAATAAGTAGGAGTAGGACAGCCTACAATATTTAATATACTTTTCAAGTCCATTACAATGCATGTGATTCTGTATGTGGACGGAGATCACTCACTGTTTATGTGCTTATCCTCCTTTCTTTCTGTTACACTGACCTTTTTATTTTTATTAACTATAAGTATATCGCTCAAGGTTGACAACGTATGTGCATGAGTAGTGGAGGGAGGGAGATCATTTGGTAGTGGCAACACTGAAATGGAAGATTATAATAGGAAGAGGCGTATATCTTCTGGCATCCTCAACGCATACTATTGTCATGCTTCTGCTGTCCAAGTTAAAGGCAACACCACTTTCCCGTGCAATGACGGCCTCGGGGAATGCCTGATCATTGAGGATGAATGGGACCCGAACGTAAGACGCATGCTTGCTAGTGGTTACGGAGACAAATCCAAAATTCGTAACAAACCAGTCATTACTTGCGGCAAAACATCAGATCCTTACCGTAATTGCATCCATACTGATTGTATTAAACGCAGTCCTTACTCCCGCTTGCTAGAAATCTTGAATCGTTCAAGTGTGTTTCCTTTGGGCTGTCCACTTGTTCTACTGTACTGTATCCAATCTTATATATTATAAGTATTATCCAATAACGACTGCCTCCTTGTTGCAAGGGGAAAACAAATATCTGAATTTGTGTTTTGCTGTATATATATTATGCTTGTGTTAGAGAATGTAACTTTTGTTGGAAAACAATTCCTAATTTTCATCATCATATATAGTAAACGTATATTGCTGTATAAGAACTTCATCTCTCATCTCTCATCTCTCTCCATCTATTCTTTTTATTTTTATTTTTATTCACATAAGGTGTTAAAGGCCACAGAAAAAAGCAGAATTGTAGAAACATTATTTTTTGGGTAACAATTAATGCATAAATCCACACATACTAGAAGCAATGCAAAATAGATGGCAAAATGGTATTTTCCTGCCACCAACAAGCCATCAAGCAATGATTTCTATCCCAACAATAGAAGGGTAATCATCTTTCTCATTTGATTTCTTCTTTTGCTTATTTATTTATTTATTTTATTTTTTCTATCTTTCGTTTTGGATTTTGGGTTTTATATCGATGGGTTTGCGGGTATTGACCACAACACAAACGGCGGCTCCCAAGTAGTTTCCAGATTCCCAAGTATCTTCCTAGGTGACGTTTATGGCTGGTTGGAGGCTCAATGGTTTGATTTGTCTGAAAAATAGGGGTTTTGATACCCCTTATTTACTGAAGGGGTGAGTTTGATGGTAATAACCACCATGTGAAGGCTGCTGCGGCATCATCTCCGTTGGCATCTTTGCATGTTTGGAGGCAGTGGTATTTATGTTTTAATTTGGTCGGAGTTGATTTTCTGAAACATAGAGATATTGAAAAAGAATTTGGTGTGCTACTCTATTCATTACTTTGTAAAATTTTGTAAAAATTTGACGACATAGTAGTATTGGAAAGTGTAAACTATAAAGGATTTACACCGTATCCTTATCAAGTTTGGATTTACTCAATAATCAATATCACAATGGGAAGGTGAAAGCTCAATAAAAGAATTCATACAACTTTAAGTAATCTCACTCCGCTTGATTCTATATATTTTGAAAATTGTAAATATTATTAATAATCTGTTTAATGAAACACACACATACATATATATATTCTGCAAATATTTAACCAAGTTTAGGGGTGGCTAGAGTTTGGGCATTGAGTATATACATTATTAGCCTTAATTTAGAACGAACTAGTAGCAAACCTGCACGTTGCGCATGATAATTTATTTATTTTGGTAATCTCATTATATATATATATATATATTAAAACCTTACATATAACTTTTTTTTTCCTAAAACCTTTACACACACACATATATATAAATAATGTAAATCTTTACATATACCTTTAAGTAAACTTTATATATTCTACTTAATTAGATGTTTAAAATCATAGACTACTACTCCATAATGATAGTTGCTAATTAATATTTTTTTAATGATCTCATTTATAATGCTTCTTACCATTGTATATTTACTAACTAATGGTTTGCATAACAAAAATGTTAAATGAGATGTAGCATCGTTCATTAAATTTTCAAAAAGTAATGGCGTATGAAAATTATATATATTATTGGAGAAAATTATATGAAAAATATTAAATGAAATGTCAAAAAAAGGATTTTAAATTTTCTGAATTTATTTCTTATGCAATTTATATTATTATGGGAGAACATCACTCTTTTAGTTATGACTGGAAATATGGTTTCTATGATTAAAGTTTGGTTAATTTTAAGTTTAAATTTAGTACTATGATTGTATTTAATTGTTGATTATTTATTTAATTTTTTAAGTGAATGTAATAGTGTAGGGTCTGTTTTTGTAGCCCAAGCCCAAAAGATATGGGTTGAAGGTCCAGCGAACCCAAGACAATAAATTTGTAGAGAGCGGGCGAAAGAGCTAGGCTGGTTATGAAGTAAACAATGGTTGGCTAGATTAATTGTAGTGATGATAACATGAAATAATACCTGAACAACTCCATGAATGAATGTCCGAAGAGATGTTTTATTAAGTGAACAGTGATTGCAACATTCAGAGTTACAGAAAATCTTTTCTTTTTTTCTTTTTTTCTCTCTCCTCCCTCCCTTATTATCAGGGACCCTTCTTCTCTATATAGCATCCTCTCCTATCATCTCCATCGTCCACTTGTTCTTCATCTGCGTATCTACTCAAGTGCATGTCACGTCATGTGTCTACTTTAGTTCTTTGTGAGTAGCGGTAGCCGAGGTTACACTGTTCAGGGATCTTCTCCACATAAATGCGGCCAGAAAAGCTGTTGCAGTGCATTAAATACGGTGGTAGCAGCTTTTCTTTTAGATATTTTTTGGTTCTGATCATCTCCGGATCCCCCCAGAACTTATCATTATCATTGGGATTGTTAGGAAGATTATTCGGACTTTCCACACGTTTGTTTGATCAAGGCTATTTGTGGCCGAGGAATAAGACATCTTCGGACCAATAGTGACCTCTTCAGATAGTACTCCCCCTTTACTTCTGGGCTTCCTGCTTCAGATGGGCTGCCCCAACCACCTATTACTCCTCGGAAATATAATAGTCCTTAACAGGGTGTCCCGGGCCCATTAAGTAGCTCTGGATTTTTCCCCCCACAAATAGTTTATTTTACTACACCATAAATTTTTTAATAATCTCCGTATGGACATTTCTATACTATTTTTTACTTTTCTTTATAGCCTTTTTATTTTCCAATTAACGTGCACTAATGATGTTTGATTTTGTTTTTCTTTTTCTACACTTTATTACCTTGTATTGTTTTTTTTTTCTTTACCATCTCTCTCTCTCCATTGGCAACCTATTATTTTCCAAAATTTGATGATGATTCTATGGCATTAAATATGCATTATTAGTTTCTTTATGTTATATTTGGTTTAATATCCACATTAATTTTTTTAATTAAGTGTTTCTAAATTGACATTTGTTTTGTATTCCATTTTTCCTTTAATGTATTGGGTGTGAGAATGAGTATTTCTCTAGCATTACTCCACTTTATGAGGACAATTTTAGTTATCGAGTTTAAGTAAAATATTATATATATATATATATGTTTAATTTTTTTAATATAAAAAAGGAGAGAAAATATAAATAATTTAATGATATGGAGGATGTAGCTAAATTTAAATGTTGAATAAAATAATATGAGAAGAAAAAAAGTAAAAATAAAAGATATAACAATAAACACAAAATTATCAAAAGCAAGTTATGTAATATAAATAATAATAATAATAATAATTTTTTATATACTATTTTTAATTCTTTATAATGCAATATGATAAACATTCAACAATCAAAGTGAACAAAATTAAAAAAATAAACATAAATACAAAACAAAATTGCACATGTAGGGACCAGATTTGGGACACTTCTTCAGGTTGAGAGAGTGGACCCAAGCCCAGCTTGCCCTTCAATGAATTTATAGAGAGTGGGCTCAAGAACTAGGCCTAGTAAGGGGTACAACTGCCCTGCATGGTTGCATGTGGATTTATCAACTTAAACATGGATTGGGATGCACAATGATGTTCCTCGGACTGGTCTTCCGAAGCTTGATGTTCTTATTACTTCTTTTAAGATTGATTACAAAGGTTCAGAGGGCACAGGTCACTACAGAACTTCTTAACACCGATCTCCTGTCCCCTTTCAGGAGAGACCCTTACGTTATATGCCTCTCTAAACTGATCCTAACCTCCATTTGTCGATCAGTCAGGCCACCACTTGAGAGCCTATCCCATCAGCCGCATCCCATTCCTCCAGTGGGTTGTAGCACCCAAGGCAGCACTGTTCAAGAGTCATGTCCTCATTAATGCGGTCATGACATTAGTTGAGAGCATTCAATGCAGAGGTGACAGCTCGCCTAAGGCTTACTCCTTCGCCGTGCTCCCGTCACCGACGGTGCACTAGACCCTCTCCTCCGTAGATATTCAAGAAGACCCCTCTTTGGTAGGGTGGTGCTCATGTTCTTCCGAGGTCTCGGATGCCCGAGGACGGGGCCATCCTCGGATATGTTCCTCGGGGGCCGGTCCTCGCGCTTTCATCCTCGGACCCCTCATGCATCCTCGGCGCGGGCCCCTGGGCCTGGCTTGGAGTGGGCCAAGGTGCCTGATTTTCTGGCCCCACAATAGCCCCTCAAAATCTTGCTGCACGCATCCTCGGGCGGGGAGAAGGATTTTGACATCCTCGGGCCTGCTCCGTGCCAGTCGAGCCTTACTCCCCATCAGCACTGGGGTCTATTCATCTGCCCAAGGCGCGTTGCTGACGTTTCGGAGCGCGTAACTGCCCATCATTAAATTCAGGCGGCTCTGTGCTCCCACGTCTAACGAGGCGTTACCAATCCAACGGTGGAGGTTTGTCTCGCATTTATGGGCTGGAAACCCGCATGACTCTTCGATTTGGGGTATAAATACCCATTCGAACTGCTTCTTCCTATTTCTTGTTTGCAATCAGGAATTCTCGCGCGTCCTTCCTGAGTTCAGCCACACTCTCACTTACATCTCCGCACAAAAAGCCTGTCCGAGGAGCTCCTCCTCTTTCCAGTAAGTCGCTCTATCCTCTCTGAGCTCTCTTCTCCTTCACCTTCTTCTCCTTCACCTGTTCTTTCTTAGTTCCTTTAGGCGTCAATTGGGATGGGTAGGTTTAAGAAATACGTCTACACTGAGGAGGCGATGGAGAAATTTATCGCGACTTGAGATTCCTAGCAATGTAGGTCTGAGATACTGTGAGGATGGGGATTGGCTCTTACAAAGACAGGAGGTCGAAGTGGTAATTCCATTGTCGCCTTCCTCGAAGGGGGATGAGGATCCCCATGGGGCCGGTGATGAGGGACTACCTCACGCACTTTGGTTGGCCCCACCAGTGTGCAATAAACGTCTTTAGGATTTTGGGCTGTGTGGACGCCCTGAACGAGAAGATGGGGCTATGATTGACCCACCATAACGTGAACTGGTGCTACAACCTTCAGCTCCTTAAGGGCAAGTCTTATTACCTGAAAACGAGGGATGACAGGGTACAGCTCATCCAGTGCCTCCCTGAGTCCAGCAGGGGCTGAACGAGGATTTCCTCATCGTGTCGGGGAGTGGCACGATGGCCTTCACTACCCAACAACGGAGGGAATATCAGGTGGGGTAGTGGGAGTAGGAGGGGTTTCAAGTTCCCTTGTCTTTTTCCTTCTCTCTTTTTTTTTGCTAATGTGGTGGTGTTTCTCCTTGCAGACCCCGCACGCTTTTGAGCACATTTCCAACCTATCANTAGGCCACCTATAGGTTGGAGGAGGCGGCCAACGACCAGGGGAAGGCCCTTGACCAGGAGCGTGATAGGCGCTTTTAGGCTACCCGGACTCTGAAGAACTCCGAGGCTGACCTCGCCATGGTCCGAGAGGACTTGAAGGCGATGACCAGGGCTCGGGACAACGTAGAGTCTGGTCTTGAGGGTGCCCAGAATCAGGCCAGGGAGCAAACGAGGCACCTAGGCGAGGCGGAGGAGCAGCTGAGGATCGTGAGGGAGCTGATCGCCGATCTTCAAGCTAAGGTGGCTACGGCCGAGGGGGCCCAGAGGGAGGCAGAGTGGGCCAGAGATGAGGCTCGGCAGGCTAAGGTCGAGGCGGATTTTGGCAGGGAGGAGGCCCTGGCTGCCAAGGAGGAGGCTGAGACTGCAGCCTACGCTGAGGGGGTGGCTGAGATAGAGACCCTTTATAAAGCTCAAGTTCCGGGGGTATGTAGGCACTACTGCTCCCAGGTCTGGGCTAAGGCCCTCAAACAAGCTGGGGTGGAGGTCTCGTCCGACCTGTGGAAGGCGGAGAGCGTGTACTACCCCCCATGCTATCTGCGAGGTCGCCCTTGATGGCGCCGAGGCTGGGGAGATTGTTAAGGAGGTGAGGGCTGCTGAACTAAGGGAAAATTCGAGCGAGGAGGTGCCCCAAGAGGTAGCGGAGGTCCCTTCCGATGCTCAAATCCCCACCACCGAGGAAGCAGCCATTCTCGCCGTACCCCTGCAGGCCGCCCCCTTAGGCCAGGGCTCGGAGGACTCAGAGGTTGCCCCTATCCAGCTTGAGCAGAAGGACTAGATCCCCCGGCGTATCAGTCCAACTTGCCCTTGCTGCTTCCTTGATCTTTTTCTATGCTTTTTCATCTTATGTTATTTTATTTTATTTTGTTGTTCTTCATTTTTTATTTTTATGTAAGGTGGCTCTTGCCACGCAACTTCTATGGACACATTGTTGTAATGGGAGTTTAATTTCCCCTCTTATTTATTTTGCTTGCTTATTCGTTTACATGCTATCTGCTTCCTCTCTTTTCTTTTTATTTGCCTGAATTTAGCTTGAATTATATGTCGACCAATTGTGTTAGTAATAATGATAATGGGAAGGAATGTATGCGTGGGCAGTCCCTTGATGTCCCAAGGGTTAGGTAGGGTTTTGATCCTTTCCTAACTTAGGATATTTTGAAGTAGTTAGTTTCCCCATAGGCTTGAGTTCGAAGACCATGCAATGCTTTGGTTCTGTCTAACACTTAAGATATTTCAAAGTAGTTAGTTTTCCCATAGGCTTGAGTCCGAAGACCATGCAGTGCCTTGGTTCTGTCTAACACTTAGGATACTTCGAAGTAGTTAGTTTCCCCATAGGCTTGAGTCCGAGGACCATGCAATGTCTTGGTTTTGTCTAACACTTAGGATATTTCGAAGTAGTTAGTTTTCCCATAGGCTTGAGTCCGAGGACCATGCAATACCTTGGTTCTGTCTAACACTTAAGATATTTCGAAGTAGTTAGTTTCCCCATAGGCTTGAGTCCGAGGACCATGCAATGCCTTGGTTCTGTCTAACACTTAGTCTAGTCGTCAGAATGCGAGATACATAGTCATAATAGCGTAAGCATTTGAATCCAAAAAGGCTTCATCATTAATAATAATACCTTTTCAGGTTATTTACATTCCATGGACGAGGTACAGGTTTTTCTTCTAGATTTTCTAAGTAGTATGCACCTATCCCCGCTACTGACGTAACTCGGTAGGGCCCCTCCTAGTTGGGTCCCAGCTTTCCCCAAGAAGGGTTCTTAGCAGCCCCTATGACTTTTCTCAGCACCAGGTCCCCCGATGTTAGTGGTCTGAGTCTCACATTGGTATCATACCCCTGCTTGAGCTTTTGTTGGTAATAGGCCAACTGGATCATCGCTCGTTCCCTTCGTTCTTCTACCAGGTCCAAGCTCCTCCCTAGCAGTCCATCATTACTGCCTGGGGTGAAAGAGCTCGTCCTTAGCGTCGGGAAGCTTGTTTCCAGGGGGATCACCGCCTCGGCACCATAAGTTAAGGCGAAGGGTGTTTCCCCCATTGACCGTCGGGGCGTGGTCTGGTATGTCCAGAGAACGTGGGGCAGCTCCTCTACCCATCTCCCTTTGGCGTCGTCCAGTCTCTTCTTAAGGCCGCTGATGATGACCTTGTTGACGGCCTCGGCTTGCCCGTTTCCCTGGGGGTAGGCGGGCGTTGAGTATCTATTTGTGATACCAAGCTCATGACAGTACCTCCTAAAGGCCTTGCTATCGAATTGGAGCCCATTATCCGAGACAAGGGTGTGGGGGACCCCGAATCGTGTCACAATGTTCCTCCAAAGGAATTTCTTTGCGTCTACGTCCCTGATGTTGGCCAGTGGCTCAGCCTCGACCCACTAGGTAAAGTAGTCCGTGGCTACCAACAGATACTTCTTATTCCCTGGCGTTCTAGGGAATGGTCCTACAATGTCCAAGCCCTATTGGGCGAACGACCATGGACTAGACAAGGGATTAAGGACTCCTCTTGGCTGATGGATATTCGGGGCGAACCTTTGGCATTGGTCACACCTCTTGACATAATCCTGGGCCTCTTGCTGCATCCCCGGCCACCAGTATCCCTGTGTGACGGCTCGGTGAGACAATGATCTCCACCCTGTATGGCTCCCACAGATTCCTTCGTGCAGCTCTTCGAGCAGTAATTTTGCTGCTTCAGGGTGGACGCATAGCAGGTATGGCCCTGAGTAGGAGCGCCTGTACAGTTTGTGGTCCTCAGATAACCAGAACCGAGGAGCTTTTCTTCGTACTTTCTCAGCCTCTGACTTGTCTTGGGGCAGGATATCATCTTTAAGGAATCTCACAATGGGGTCCAT
Source organism: Quercus suber (assembly GCF_002906115.3). NCBI lineage: Eukaryota > Viridiplantae > Streptophyta > Magnoliopsida > Fagales > Fagaceae > Quercus > Quercus suber. Next base: position 400,612 of record NW_027069477.1, read on the forward strand.
CCAACTGGGACCCACTCCGACCCTAAGGATGGGGATCGCTTTCTTCCTCACCTCACTCACCCTCTCCAGGTGCTCCACAAGTATAATCTGAGGTAGACCATCTGCCGAGGAAGTTACGAGTGTGGCTAATGAGTCGGCATGGCTGTTTCCACCCCTAGGGATATGAGACAGACTGAAAGGGTCGAAGTCCAACTGCAAACACTTGACTTGGCTCAGGTATTCTTGCATTCTTGGATCTCGGGCCTCCATCTCTCCCCTTACCTGTCCCACTACCAGTCTCGAGTCTGAAAACATCTCCACCGACCTTCCCCCCATCTTCCGTACTATGGCCATACCCTGCAATAATGCCTCGTACTTGGTCTCGTTGTTTGTGGCCGGGAATCCGAGCCTCAGGGATTTCTCTATGACATGATCTTTAGGGGACACTAAGACTAGTCCTACTCTCGACCCTCTTTGGTTTGCCGCGCCATCAACATATACTTTCCAGCATGGTGGCCTCGGGACAGAGATCGCTCCAACTGGCCTCTCGTCAGCGATCCTTCCCTCGGTTCCCACTTCTATAGTTGGCTCAACGAACTCCGCCGTCAAGTCTGCCAGAACCTGGCCCTTTATGGCAGTCCGAGGCATGTATTTAACGTCGAAGGCCCCCAGGATGGTATTCCACTTTGCAATTCTTCCCGTGTAGTTGGCGGCCCGAAGTACGGACTTCAAGGGTAGTTGGATTAAGACGATCACCGTGTGAGCCTGGAAGTAATGAGGCAGCTTTCGCGTGGCATGGACCACGGCAAGTATGGCCTTTTCCAAGGGTAGGTACTTGACCTCGGCTTCGTGTAATGACTTGCTAACGTAATAGACCAGTTTTTGGACACCACCATCATCTCGTATTAGCACCAGGCTCACAGCGTGGTGCGCCACAGCGATGTATGCGTATAGGACCTCGTCGGCCTCTGGTTTAGACATGATGGGTGGCCGAGCCAAGTAATCTTTGAGCTGTTGGAAGGCCGTGGCACATTCCTCGGACCACTCAAATCCCTTCCACTTATTGAGCAGGAGGTAGAATGGTCTGCATCGGTCGGCCGACCTGGAAATGAATCGATTCAGGGCCGCGATCATCCCAGCAAGCCTCTGGATCTCTTTGGGATTTTGCGGAGGCTTTAGGCTTTGGATAGCTCTGATTTGGTCAGGGTCGACCTCGATCCCCCGATGGGTAATGATGTAGCCCAGGAACTTGCCAGATCCCATGCCAAACGAGCACTTGGACGCATTTAGTCGTAGCCTGTGCTTCCTGAGGACGTCGAATATACAGCCGAGGTCCCACAGATGCTCGGACACCAATCTGCTCTTCACCACCATATCATCAACATAGATCTCAATGTTTTTACCCAACAATAGCTCGAACATTCTCGTCATCATCCTCTGATAAGTAGATCCAGCGTTCTTCAGGCCGAATGGCATCACCTTGTAGTGGTAGTTCCCAATGGGCGTTACGAAGGCCGTCTTCTCCTGATCCTCCAAGGCTAATGGGATCTGGTGGTAGCCTTGAAAGGCGTCTAGGAAGCTCATCCGAGGATGGCCCGCGGTCGCATCCACCAGCTGGTCTATCCGTGGCATTGGGAAGGGGTCTTTCGGGCAGGCTTTATTAAGGTCCGTGAAGTCCACGCAAACCCTCCATTTCCCACTTTTCTTCTTGACCACCACAGTGTTGGCTAACCACTCGGGGTAGAATACCTCTTTAATAGCGCTCGCGCGCTTAAGTTTATTAACCTCTTCCTTAACCGCCTCAGTATGTTCCTTTGATGGGCATCGGGGCGGCTGCTTCCTGGGGGTCACCGAAGGGTTGACGTTGAGGCGGTGACATATGAAGGATAGGTCAATCCCTGGGGCGTCGCAAGGGTCCCATGCAAACACGTCCAGGTTACTCTTGAGAAACTCAAGCAACTCCTCCTTCTCCTGGAGAGGCAGTTGGGTTCCAACCTGAAAGAATCTCTCCTGGTCGTCATTGATGACCACTTTCTCTAAGCCTTCGAGCCTTGCTTCCTCGGCGGCCGGGTCAGCTGGTGCCCCCGAGGTGGTTAGCTGCTATAAGTTTTCGGCCATGGTGGCTGAGGGCTCCGTATCTTGCGGATGTGAGGTGGCCGCAACCATGCACCGCCTTGCCGTTGACTAGTACCCTCGGATCTCGAGGATTCGGTCTCCAGACGGGAATTTCACTTTCTGGCGTAAGGAAAAGGCGACACCTCCTAAGGTGTGGAGCTAAGGCCTTCCCATAATGGCAGTGTAGGGGAAATACGTGTTCACCACTATAAAGTCCACCTCCACTACTTTTGGGCTAGTCTGGATAGGCAGCCTGATCATGCCCTCCGGGGTGACCAGCTTCCCATCGAAGCTCATCAAGGGGGAGCTGTAGGGAGACAAGTCCTCGGGCTTTAGCCCCAGCCCCTTATAGAGGTCAGGGTACATGACCTCCGCCGCGCTGCCACCGTCCACCATCACCCTTTTGACGTCATAGCCCCCTATTCTGAGGGTGATCACCTAAGCGTCGTCGTGGGGTTGGGTGGTTCCGTCCTTGTCCTTCTCGAAAAAAGTCAAGGTCAGGTGACAGCCTCTTCTGGCCCTCTTTGGCTCTGACTGGGACTCCCCGATGGCCATCTGGGCTACGGACAGCACCCGCGAGGGGCGCATGCCTGTTTTTCCTGGCGCAGCCAAGATCACATTGATCGTTCCAGTGGGCTGCCCCATGGCTGTGTCCCTCCATGGCTCCTGGTAGGTCTGGCCCTGCCGGCTGCTGGAATGGTGCAGGAGATGCTTCAGCCGCCCTTCCCGGACTAACTGGTCCAGATAGTTCCAGAGATTCCTACAGTCCTCCGTAGCGTGCCCGTGGTCCTAGTGATACTGGCAGTAGCGGTCCTGATTACGCTTCTTGGGGTTCCCCGACTTCTTATTTGGCTACTTGAAATACGGTTTGTTCTTGATCTTTTCCAGCACCCTGTGCACCGGTTCTCGGAACACAACGCCGACAGCCTGGGCATTTGTCGCCCCAGATTGCTCTATGAAATCTCTTCTCGGACGGGCGTTGTTATATCGGTCCGACCTAGAATCCCTCCTCTCTTGAGGGATAGTCTTCTCCTTCCCCTTGCCCTGTAGCAAGTCTTCCTCCACCCGTTTGTATTTGTCGATCCGGTCCATTAGCTGCCGCACGCTGGTGGCGGGCTTACCAGTTAAGGACTTCCTCAGGCTGTGCCCCATTGGGAGCCCGTTCTTGAACGTGTTGATGGCGACATCATCGTACTTGCCATCCAACTCGTTGTAAATCTCCCAATACTTGTCCGAGTAAGCCTTGAGGGTCTCGTCATCGCGCATGGTCAGGGACAGCAACGCGCTCATGGGCCGAGGAGGTTTGCTGTTCGTGACAAAACGGGAACCAAAGGCCTGGGTCAGCTGTCTGTACGAGTCTACGAAATTCGTCCTCAAGCCGTTGAACCACCTCATTGCCACAGGCCCCAAGCTGGACGGGAAGACTTTGCACATCAGCGCCTCGTTTTTAGAGTGAATGGCCATCCTCTGATTGAACTGGCTCACGTGCTTCACGGGGTCCGTTTTGCCATTGTAAATGGTGAAGGTCAGCTGCTGGAACCTCCGAGGGAGCACCGCCTCGTCTATGCGACGCGTAAAGGGTGACTTGGAGAGCTGGTCCAGCGCCCTGCTCATGGCGTCACTTCCCAAGCCCTTAGGGGTGGGACTGCCACGCCTACACCTCCGATAGTGCTTATCCTCGTGGGAGAAAACTTCACTCGGGGGTATCGTCGACCTTTGCCTGTAGTCATCATCACTTTTGTTGTCAGAGGGTAAGTCAAGGCTGGGTTCGGGTCGCTTTCGCTATGCATGGCGCAACTTTCTCTTGAGATCATCTATCTCTCGCTGCATTGCCGCCTTATCTTCCTGCCTCTGAGAGGCGTGACTTTTATCCTCCCACGGTTTCGCTGGGGCACGCGGTCGCTTCTATGCATATGGCTTTTGCTAGTTTGCGAGGTGTGCACACTTCCTTCTCGGAATCGTCCGTTCTCCTCGTTCTGGCCGTGCCCCATGTTGCCATAGTCGTTCGGACGTTGGGGTCTTGCTGGTTCGTGTCGATGGGAACTCCTTTGGTGAGGGTCTGACCCTACCATGCCCGGCAGTTTTCCTTACTGACGCACGAGTTCTTCCCACAGACGGCGCCAATTGTAGGGACCAGATTTGGGACACTTCTTCAGGTTGAGAGAGTGGACCCAAGCCCCGCTTGCCCTTCAATGAATTTATAGAGAGTGGGCTCAAGAACTAGGCCCTAGTAAGGGGTACAATTGCCCTGCATGGTTGCATGTGGATTTATCAACTTAAACATGGATTGGGATGCACAATGATGCTCCTCGGACTGGTCTTCTGAAGCTTGATGTTCTTATTACTTCTTTTAAGATTGATTATAAAGGTTCAGAGGGCACAAGTCACTACAGAACTTCTTAATGCCGATCTTCTGTCCCCTTTTCAGGAGAGACCCTTTACGTTATATACCTCTCTAAACTGATCCTAGCCCTCCATTTGTCGATCAGTCAGGCCACCACTTGAGAGCCTGTCCCATCAGCCACATCTCCATTCCTCCAGTGGGTTGCAACACCCAAGACAGCACTGTTCAGGAGTCCTGTCCTCATTAATGCGGCCAGGACGTTAGTTGAGGGCATTCAATGCAGAGGTGACAGCTCGCCTAAGGCTTGCTCCTTCGCCGTGCTCCCGTCGCCGACGCGTGGCCCTGGACCCTCTCCTCCTCGGATATTCAAGAAGACCCCTCTTTGGTGGGGTGGTGCTCGTGTTCTTCTGAGGTCTCGGATGCCCGAGGACGGGGCCATCCTCGGATATGTTACTCGGGGGCCGGTCCTCGCGCTTTCATCCTCGGACCCCTCATGCATCCTCGGTGTGGGCCCCTGGGCCTGGCTTGGAATGGGCCAAGGCTGCCTAATTTTCTGGCCCCACAGCACCAATCTAAAATAAAGTTATAAAGAACACAAAAATTTATCAAACTAAAACAAATATGTAAGAAAAATTAAAAAAATCTACCAAAAAATTGAGAGAGAAATTACTTTTTTTGTGAGGAAAAATTGTGCATAGAATGGAAGACTGGATGACAAATTTATGCTAAGAGGATAATAATAAGAAGAAAAAAAAAATAAAATTAAGGGTAAGAGTAAAAATGATATTAAGGTAGAGGGCTGGGGGAGATCAAAAGGTAAAGGGAATAAGAAATGTTAGAGAATGTGTAAAATATTAAATATTTAATTTTTTAAATAAAAAAGATGAGAAAATATAAATAATTTAATGATATGGAGGATCTCATTTTATTTCAATGTTGAATAAAATAAGATGAGAAGAAAAAAAAAAGCCAAAAAAAAAGATATAACAATAAACACTATATTATTCAAATCATGTTATGTAATATAATAATAATATTTTTTTATATATTATCTTTAATTCTTTATAATTTAATAATCGGATAACATTTAACAATCAAAGAGAAAGAGAGAGAGAGAGAAAAAAAAAAAAAATTTTTTTAATATGTAACCATATGACTAATGCACAAACTCAATGAAAGAAAAATGAATGATTCGTATAAATCACCTAACGGTAAATGATTCTGTTCACTATTTAAAAAATTGCTTGCTGTTTTCTCATAAAACACCTAGTGAAATTATGTTTTCAAAATTGAAAAGCTAAATCTGTATGTTTTTTCATGTTCGAATTTCACAATAATCGAATCTGTTTTTTTGCATTGATAAAGTCCATTTTGATACACACTTTGTCAAAATTATCCAATGATGATAGATTGTTGTGGTGCCAGAAAATCAGGCAGCCTTGGCCCACTCCAAGCTGGGCCCAGGGGCCCGCGCCAGAGGGATGAAACACAAAAACCATTTAAGTGCAATAACTGCGCTAATGCTAGAAATAGTTTATGTAAAAAACAGTGAACAATTTTTATGACAAAACAATGAACAATTTTAATTAATGCAAAAAACAGATTTTATGAATATAGTAAGCAGATTCAAATATACAGTAAATATGATGTGCAGAGAAAAAATTTTATTAATGTAGAAACAAATTTTATCAATGCAGAAAAATATATTCAATTATTGTGAAATTAAAACATGAAAAAACATTCAGATTTGGCATTTAAAATTAGAAAACACAATTTCACTAGGTGTTTTATGGGAAAACAGTGAACAATTTTTTAAATAGTGAACAGAAAATAATTTATGTAAAAGAAAGTGAACAATTTCTTAAATAATGCTGAACAGAAAATAATTTTATGCAAAATCATAGAAATAGTTTATACAAAAAATAGTGAACAATTTTTTTGAGAAAAAAATGAACAATTTTAATCAATGTAGAAATTAAATTCATATTTCGAAATTAAAATCTCTATATTTTACAATACTTCTATTTAAATAAAAAAAAAAACATAAAAAAGCTGCTTTTTTTATCTTTATGTTTATTTGTCGATTATCCTTAAACAAAAAAAAAAATCAAAAAACAAAAAAAATTTACACGGTACTCGAGTTCTGTAGAAATAAAATTTTCTGCATTTTATTTATAAAAGGTACTCAAGCCTGGTATACTCGAGTATTGTGTTGCATGGTACTTGAGTTTACCAAGCTCGATTACCACATTATTTTTTTAATCCCCCAATTTCCAACTCAGCAATGCCACAGTGAAATTATAAAATAGGGTACTCAAATTCACCAAACTCGAATACTAAAAAAAATAGTAGATTACTATTTATTTTCGAAACAGTAATTTTTTGCTAAAAATTTTGAAAAAATATGGTTTTTGGCCTCACAATGACAGGACCTTGCATGTTGTACTCTGCATACGGACCGCCAACTATTTTTTATTCAAGCCAAGACAGATTCTTAGTACAAAAGCATGAGAAACTGTCAACCCACATAGGAAAGCTTTTTTCTATCCGAGCCGAGACAAATAATAAATACCCTCAGAGGAGCAGAGAGAATAGGACTGACAATTAATTAGAACTATTCAAGCCTCCACGAATATCCGTGTACATAGCAATAATCTGAACAAGTCAAGGGAAGAAGAAGACTCATATATTTCTGAATGAGTAACGATGATAGCAAGTTTATCATTTTCTTTTATAACATTTTAGTTAAAGATAAAGATCAAGTGCTCATCTGCTATTGTGTTCGAGGGTGGGGAGGGGGAGGAGCTTTAGGGAACTTAAAGCTGTTTAACAAAATTTGGCTAGTAATAGTTTTGTATAAAGTTTAAGGTAAATATTTATGCTTATTTCTCAAAAAAAAAAATTGCAATTTTTTTGCGACCACACGTATCTTTGGGTGTCAATTTATACGTAAGCCCACTATTAATATTTGGTTAATTAAATGTGATCAAATTGCTAGTTAATATCAAAATAAGACGTGATAAAATTTGTGATAATGTGTACATCAATTTGAGAGTGTGTATTATAATAACAATAATAAAACATTAACGGTCCACTTAATTGAATTAAAAGTAATTTCAACTCAAATATGAAAAATATAATACACTTTTACGCTAACAATTAATGCAACTCTTGTCAAAACTTCCTTTAAAATTTGCACATATAAGGAAAATGTTCTCAATTAAGTTAATTTTTTTTCAATAAGACCGATATATCCTTATCCTATTTATCTCTCACTCAAAATGAATTTTTTTTCACATCCAGCACTACATAGAGCATGATTCTTAAAGCCAATTAAACACATTAACCATTTAAGAAAAGTTATTAGTTCCTTCCAATATCCCAACAGTAATACTTGTTAAACACTTCTTTATAAAACCATCAATTATATATATATATATATATATATTGACAGCTTTAGACTCAAATTAATTAGTTTCTTTATACTAATACCACTATGATCATACCAAATTTATGAAATGTTAACTATAATATTGGCATATTAAATGCATTTCATGCAAAATATGGTCAAATTGCAATGAAGATTTTTCACAAAAAATAAAGCCTAGTTTAGGGCCGACTCAACATATGTTGGGCTAGATATAAATGATAAATAAATTATTAGTTAATATTTTATAAGCGATACATGAATTAGAAAAAAGAATCCAACATTTTTATATAATTTAATACATTAATTGGATTATTTTCATTTATTTATAAAACATTTTTTAAAGTTTTTAATTATAAAATATTGAAACAATTAGTATCTTAATAAATATCATATTTTAGATGGTCATTGTCTCTCTTGGCAATGTTAGACTTTAATTATTAAACAATGAATTTGTCTCGAAAACTATTAATTATAATTATAATTTTGATAGAGAGAGAAAAGAAGAGTTAAATTTTTGGGAGATTGAAAAATTTTACACTCTTAAACTACTTCAAATATAGTAAAATGTATTAATAAAATGTTGAAGATTAGAAAAGAGTATGACATTTAAAAAATTAATGTATTCTATCGGCTAGTAGAATATGTTTTTTTATATATAAAAAAAAAAAAAAAAAATCTAAGTGAAAGGCCTTAATTTTTTATTACAATATTATTTTTGTGCAATACTATAATAATATATTATATTTTAGGGTGCCTTCTTATATTTGGACCCTTAGGCCATTGCATAAATTGATAAGTCTCTCTTGCAACTAAATTTTTATCCATTGATGCTATACTATTGCAAAATGTATTAAAAATAAAAATTAACATCATATTTGTATTTATTTATAAAATAAATATGGATTAAATAAAATAATTGTGCCTTGTTTAATAATTCCTTAATCCTATATTGAACTTTTCTTCATCTCTTCTTCGCTTTGATATTGGTTTAATTTTTTTTTTTAAGAAAAAAAAAAGTAAGTTTGCCATTGGTAAAGTGAAGAAAATTGGAGAGTAAAATATTGGTAAAGTGAGATTTGGTGGGAAATATAAGATGTGAAAGGAAAGGAAATTAACTTTTCACAAAATATTAGTGTGGGGACTCAACTTGGCTTAGACCCAGAGTATGAATGGGTTTTCAGCCCAACAAGCCCAAACAATAAATTTGTAGAGAGTGGATCGAAGGTTTAGGCGCTGACCGGCGTTCACGAAACATGAACTCTTTTCTTTTATTAAAAAAAAAATAAAAAAAAAAGAGAAAAAATTTACCCAATACTTGATTTCTTAAAATTAAAGTACCATACAAAGAAAAAATTAATAAATAAATAAATCACTCCACAATTCACAATCTAAATACTAATTACTATCTTAAATATTTATAATCCACTTAATAATATATAATTTACAAAAGATAACAAGGTGAAAAAAAAATTACCAAGTGTTAAATTTCTTGAAAATAGAGTACCATACAAAAAGAAAAACAAAAGATAAATCACTCTACAGTCCACAATCTAAAAACTAATTATTATCTTAAATATTTATTATTCACTTAATAATATATAATTGACAGAAGAAAAAAAAAAGTCGAAAAAAATTACACAGTATGTGGTTTCATGAAAATAAAGTACAATCCAAAAAGGAAAAAAAATAAAAAATTGTAGAGTCCGTTTTTGTAACCCAAAAAATATGGGTTCTCAAGGCCCAACGAACCCAGAACAATGAATTTTTAGAGAGTAGATCGAAGGGTTAGGTGCTCGTCGGCCTTCACCAGGCATGAGCTCTTTTTTTTATTGAAAGATACTAATACCCATTTACAACTGGGGGATGCTCCTCGGCCCGTGGCCGAGCCACCTCCCCCTTTCTTACTTTACTCACTCCTCTTATATAGTCTTCATCGTCCTATCTTGTTATTCCATCTGTTGATCATCTATTTGCCTTCCTTCTGACCATCCGTCCCGTCAGAGGCCTTATCAACACTCAAGTAGTTCACCCTGATCAACGTCGCCCTGCTAAGGGGTTACATCCCCATTAATGCGGTCAGAGGGGTTAGGTGAATGCATTAAATGTGGAGGTGACAGCTTGCTCTGGGCTTGTCCCTACCCAAAATTATCCTTAGTATGCCGAGGACGAAGAGGTCCTCGGCGTGGATCCAAAAAAGAGTCTTTTCCTAAATTAGCCTCGGATGGTCATCCTTTCTCGGCGTGGCCCTTAGGCCTACTACACGATGGGCTGAGGCTATCAGGCCCACGGGCCCCACAATAGCCCCTCAAAATCCTGTTGCACGCTCCTTCGGACGGGGAGGAGGGTTTTGATATCTACGGGCCCTCTAGACGAATTACCCCACTTCGGTCCGCGCTAATGCTGGCGACTTTTCGACTGTCCGATGTACGTTTTGGCGTTTCGAGACTCAGTGTGCGCCCACATTAAATTTTGGCGGCTCCACATTTCCCACTTTCAACGGTGTGATGGTAATCGTTCGGTGGGGATCTCCTGCTTTTATGGGCAAGCGGTTACATTTGGGGAACCAAAGAGGGAGTATAAGTACTTGTTTGAACCGCCTGGTTTCCTCATTTTCGCGCTTACGACCATTGATGCGTATAATTTGAATCTGGTTCAACTTACACACTGCCCGAAGAGGATCTTCATATTTCTGTAAGTCTTCTTCTCCCGGTAACACCAAATTTTCTTTGATTCTACTCCTTCTTTTCTTCTTCTGGAACCTTTAGTCGTCCTTGGGGATGGGTAAGTTTAAGAAGTTGGTTGAGTCCGACGAGATGATGAATAAATTCATTGTTGACTATGAGATACCCAATAATGTGAGTTTGAGGTACTGTGAAGAAGGGGAGTGGTAATTAAGAGGAGAGAGGGTGAAGTCGTGATCCCGATAGTCGCTTTTGTAGAGGGAGGGATGAGAATCCCTTGAGGTCAGTGACTATCGGCTACCTTAGGCATTTCCGCCTGGCTCCTACCCAGTGCGCCGTGAATGTATTTAGGATATTAGGGTGTGTAGATACCTTGAATGAGAAAATGGGGCTGAGACTGACTCACCACGATGTGAA
>NW_027069477.1:415272-455306 GCF_002906115.3 Quercus suber
CCCCAAGACGTTTAAATAGAGTTTGGGCTGAACTGGAACTCTGCAGAAAAATAAATCTGTACGTGGTTCGATCGATCGAGTCTAATTTTCGATCGATCGAGCCTTACAGATTTAGTCCAATAAATCTGCACTCACTCGATTCCAGTTTTACAAATAAACATACTTTGAGCAAGCCTAAACAAGACTAAACAACCTGTTTTGATCATGGTTTGCCAACAATACAAATTAGAGTTCTAAATACATAAATTCCTAAATCTTTAGAACCTAACAGTGAGGATTGGAGAGAATCAAGGGAACATCACGGGGGAGGGCATCCCGGAGCCCCTGCATCTGCTCCTCGCTTTGTTCAAGTTTCGCCGCTCCGAGAAAGGAGTTGTTGGTGGCCTTGAAGCGAGCCAGCCTCAGCCCCCTTCTGCCCTCTTATTGTCAAGTTCTCCCATTCTCTTGATGCCAATAAGGGAACGGGTTGACACTTCCCTCTAGCTAGTTCTAGGACGGGTCCACCTGGGCCTCTGATTGTAGAATTAGCTTGTAAATTTGTTTGTAAAACACGCATGTCTGAGCCTCTGATTGTATTTTGTACTTTTCTATTTATGAAATAATATCAAGCTTTCTCTCTTTGCTGTCGAATCTTCCACTTTCCTGCGATTTTTTTTTTTTGATACATCGCCAACCTATTGTAAAACGACCAATTAGAACAATCGCCTGGTGCGCCGGCCAGCGCACTAATCCTTCCCACAGACGGCGCCAATAATTGTGGGGCTCAACTTGGCTTGGACCCAGAGTATGAATGGGTTTTCAGCCCAACAAGCCCAAATAATAAATTTGTAGAGAGTGGATCGAAGGTTTAGGCGCTGGCCGACGTTCACGAAGCATGAACTCTTTTCTTTTATTAAAAAAAAAATACTTAAAACTATTTACAACTGGGGGATGCTCCTTGGCCCATGGCCGATGAGGCCTTTTCTTCTTTCTTCCCCCCCCCCCCCCTTTTACTTTACTCGCTCCTTTTATATAGTCTTCATTGTCCTATCTCGTTCTTCCATCTGTTGATCATCCATTCACCTTTCTTCTGACCGTCCGTCCCATCAGAGGCCTTATCAGCACTCAAGTGATTCACCCTGATCAACGTCGCCCAGCTAAGGAGTTACATCCCTATTAATGCGGCCAGAGCGGTTAGGTGAACGCATTAAGTGTGGAGGTGACAGCTTGCTCTGGGCTTGTCCCTTTCCAAAATTATCCTTAGTATGCCGAGGACGAAGAGGTCCTCGGCGTGGATCCAAAAAAGAGTCTCTCCCTAATTTAGCCTCAGATGGTCATCCTTCCTCGGCGTGGGCCTTGGGCCTATTACACGATGGGCTGAGGCTATCAGGCCCACGGGCCCCACAATTAGTTAAGGGCATTTTTGTCCAAGGGGACCAAAATCAACTTTTCAGCCCCTCAACATTTCAGCTTAATTTTAAAACTTTTATATTTTTTGGTTGCAAAATTTTAAAATTTTCTCGCATGACTTCATGCTAATTTTATATGATATGGGCATCAGGTAAAGTATTCTTAAAGGGTCCCTAGGTAACATTTCAGCCACTTTTCTTGCTTCTTACATCTCTCTCTACCAATTTGGTAAACCTTTTTTTTTTTTTTTTGGGCGATAAGCATCTTTTAGTCCTTATATTTTCAGGCGATTCCCGTTTTAATCCTTACATTTTATTTTTTTCACTTTTAGTCCTTATCTTTTAAAACGCTTCCCATTTTGTCCCCTGCCGTTACATCAAAAATGGAGAAAGTTGACATGGCAAATGGAAGAAATAAATAATACTAAATTAATATCCACGTGACCTAAATTAGTAATAAAAAATGTTTTTTGGAATTAAAAAATGCCACGTCAGCATCTAAATTAAAATTTTTAATTTATTAATTTTAACTAAATAAAAAAAATTAAAAACTAAATTAAAAACTAAAAACCATATAAATTGAAATCTAAGTGTGTCTTGAACAAGAACAACAAGAATACAATCTCAGATCTAAGAACACAAACCCAGAAATTAAAATTAAAAAAAAAAAAAAAAAATTACATGGGTCTTCTTCTCTTGTTTCAATCACTTACATAGTTGATCTCCTCTTACATATTCACTCTCCACCTCAAGTTTTAGATCTAATTGCTCCACAATTTCCCTTTGAATATTTTTCAAGACTGGGTCTTTGGATACAACTAAAAAAAGGTACTTGTCAAACAACTGGTCTTTCTGAGCTTGTTTTACAACTTCTTTAGCTAGCATGGTTTTGCCCACACCTCCCATCCCATAAACCCCAATCCTATTGATCTTAGGATCTTTGAGCGCTTCCAGAACTCCTGTTAATGTTTGCATTCTTGATTCAAAGGCCTCATACCCTGTATTCGATGTAGCAGTCCCTATCACTTATGTAGACTCATGATAGCCAACTCTATCGAACTTTCCCTCGTCCTTGATTTCCTTGACTTTCAATCCCATCTTGGATGCTCCCTTGCTCACTTGATAACGGGACTTTAAGTTAGGACACCACCCATTGCAACACGTCATCTTAGCTTAGATCTGCTTAGATCTGTAAAAAAAAAATTTTATTTTTTTATTTTTGGGTTTGTGTTCTTGGATCTGAGATTGTGTTCTTGTTCAAGACACATTTAGATCTCAATTCATATGATTTTTAGTTTTTAATTTTTTTATTTAGTTAAAATTAATAAATTAATTTTTTTAATTTAGATGCTGACGTGGTATTTTTTAATGCCAAAAAAAATTTATTATTAATTTAGGCTACATGGATATTAATTTAGTATTATTTATTTTTGTCGTTTGTCATGTCAGCTTTTTCCGTTTCTAATGTAACGGTAGGGAACAAAATGGAAAGCATTTTTCAGGATAGGGACTAAAAAGGTAAAAATAAAATGTAGGGACTAAAATGAAAATCGCCTGAAAATGTAAAGACTAAAATGTGTCTTTCACCTTTTTTTTTTTTTTTTTAATGGGAATTTGGCAAACCAAATTCTTTACCAATCATAATGTAATAACTTCGAAACACTATATGTCATTGTAGTTTACCAAATGCTCTAAACCCTAAAAACTTTATATCAAAAAAAACTCTACAACTAAAAACATTACCACTTAGCTCTACTTCTCAAAAAAAAAAAAAAAACTTAGCTCTACTTCTCACATCCTTGAAGCCGCGCACCCAATAAGGAATATGAAGATAGAGGCTTTTATAGGCAGACCTTTCGACTCTCCACAATCAGAGAAGTTACATTAGTCGCATTGCCACTCACCTGGTCCTAAATGTGAAGTTATGATCACCGGAATTTCCAGAACAAAAACAAACACATTGCACAGTTGGAAGTTACCAAGAAGGCAACAAGAACATGCTTTCCAAAAACAAGAAGAAGAAGGTAAGAACAAAATTTCTGTTGTTCCAATATTTAGATCCCAGTCTGGTGCTTGTATGAGCAAAACATAGATCACCAAGTTTTCTTTGACCAGATTAAGCAAACCTTGGCAGTTGGCATTGTCGATACATGCATTATGCATGTCCTCCAGCTTATGGAACCAAGATTTTTGCACACAAATATTTTCGTACTTTGTTCATACATTTTCCATTACCAGTTGGTCTGATCTTTTATTCTTAACCTTCAGATGGTGTAAGCATATACCAACTAAATGAAGTGGAACAACCATCAGATTTCATAACCAAGTGATATCTCAAGCCCTTTCAAGGATTTATATGAGTTAGGGATTCTCAACTGTTTGGGAATACAGATGAAATAAAAAACCATGAATAACACCATGTTTATTGAACTAAAGAGAATGGTGTACTCAGTTCTGCAATTTTCATAACCAAGTGATATCTCAAGCCCTTTCAAGGATTTATATGAGTTAGGGATTCTCAAATGTTTGAGAATACAGATGAAATAAAAAACCATGAATAACACCATGTTTATTGAACTAAAGAGAATGGTGTACTCAGTTCTGCAATTATAGGTTCAAATACTATTTCAGTTGCATCATATTGCCCTCATCTATCCTACTTTCCAGATTTCCAAGCATTAGGTCCTCTTCTACGATAAAACTGATTCCTACAAATGAAAGGATATATTGCTCTAGTGATATCAAATTAACAATACCATGGCATAATAAAGATAAGATAAAATAAAAAGGTGAACAGAGATGAGTCTTGCAACAGAGAGAGAGAAAGAGAGAGAGAGTTCTGATAGGAAGCGATGGAATGCTCTCGTAGTAAGAAAAAAGTTAAAGACGTAAGTCATGTGGGTTTCAAAGAAGGGCTGGACTCAGCTGCTTCTTCTCCGAGGAACGATGGACGTGTTTAGAGTAGAGCCACGTCATTCAAAGACAAACTGGTTGGTGAAATCCCTGGTGCTTTCACATAAGCTTTCAGCTTTGGAAACCTCATGGGAGATGATGCTGATTCTGATGAAGAGGTCGAAGCCCTGAGGAAAGGATTGGTGGCAGTGAAGTTCTCTAAGGAGTTTAAACAAAGGATGTGTAGCCCTTGGTATAAAGCCCTCATTGTTAAGGTTTATGGGCGGTCCGTGGGGTTTAATTTCCTACAAAATAGATTGCTGTCTATGTGGAGGCCGGCTGGAAGATTGGATTGTGTGGATTTAAGCCACGGCTTCTTCCTTACAAGATTTTCTCTGAGAGAAGCTTATGAAGCTACGCTAAAAAGGGGACCTTGGTTTATTGGAGAGCACTTTTTATCCATAAGACCTTGGGAACCAGATTTTTTACCAACAACAGCAAATGTTTCATCAGTGGCAGTGTGGATTAGGTTGAACGAACTCCCAATAGAGTATTACCATGTGGAGGCCTTGCTTCAGATGGGCAAAGCGATTGGTAATGTGTTGAGGGGGGACACTCACACAACCTCTGAATCTAGAGGTAGATTTGCCAGGCTTTGCGTACAGGTTGATGTCGAGAAGCCGCTTGTTACGGCCATCTTGATAGGAAAACGTTAGCAGCCTGTGTGTTATAAGGGAATCCATAAGTTGTGCTTCGCGTGCGGAAAATAGGACACCATAAGGAGCAATGTTCGTATGCCATCCATTAGCCACCGTCGTTGAGTAAGGAGGTTAACCAACCTAATGGTGAGATTGAGGCGTAGGCATGCAATTTGCATGAACCTGACAACGCCAAGCAAAATGTGGGGCCTAACTTGAACGTGCTTGGTAGCACGCAAGAGGATGTACCTGAGAGTACTTACGGACCTTAGGCAGTGGTAATGCACAAGAAACAAGGGACAAAACAACAGAGAAGCGATGGGACCACAATGAATATGGCGCACGAGCAGCCTCGAGCAAGGAAGGAGACACAGTCCTATATGCCTTCAGGATCAGCAGAAACAAGCACTGGGCTGAGTAGAGATATTATGAGAAGGCTCTCATCCCAGAGAGCTATTGATGGGCTTTAAGTGGCTAACGTAGTCTAGCACCTTGTGAAGGAGGGCCTGAAGCCGGTTAACGAATCCAACGAAGCAAGCCCAAGTGTTTTGCATATTGAGAAGGTTCATTTTAGGCCTGCGAAGGAGGTAAATTCTTTTAAGCCCAATGACAAAGGCAAACCATCTGATGCAATTATCAAGCCCAACACATCCAACCCACAAGCTTCAGTTAAGGGTAAAAAGGGTATTGCTCGAAACAAGGCATCTCATTCTATTTGAGCTAGCGCCAATGAGGAAGAAAAAACAGTTGGCTCACCACTACTACTAAACGCATAGGGAAGAAGCTCGCACGAAGAAGAGAAAGGAAGTGACAGAAAGCTTTCGAGTACTCCTTCTCAATTTCAATTCTCTATTGAGTCAAAATCTACTTTGGGCTATCAATTTAGAGGTAGGTTCAGCGAAGATCAAGGCGCATCCTCTAATGGAGAGGAGTGCGATGAAGGCGGCTTGTCTTTACTAGATCCAGCGTGGAAGGCAATGAGAAATCTATGGTGGGGTTTTATGGTGCACCTGTTGAAGGCGAAGGGGAAGAGATGTATGACTTGGGAGTCGTTGCCTCAAATAGCACCAAATCCCATTTTGTGCGAAGTGGGTCCAATGAAGTGTCTAACCATGCGGCGAACTATGCTTCCAGAGGAGAGGCAGACGGAAAAGATGGTGTACTGGATTGGATGGAACTTGAAGGTAGAGGCGAAGGCACTTCTACCTTTTAATGAAAGCCCTACCATAGAGCACTCGCTCATCATGAATATAATAGTATGGAATTGTAAGGGCGCTCTGAAGCCCTCTTTTCAAAGACATGTTAGGGAGTTGATCCGGTGCCATAATCCAGCATTTTGGTAGTAATGGAAACTAGAATTGGACGTGAGAGGGCCAGGGAGATTACAAATAGGCTACCATTTGATGGTGCTATCCACACGGAGACCATTGGGTATGCGGGTGGTTTATGGATGCTGTGAAATTCTGACAGGGTGGAGATTACGGCATTAGCCAACACTGAACAAGAGATTCATATAGTGGTAAAGGTACGAAACTCTGACTCCAGCTGATTGTTTACTGCAATATATGCTAGTCCTAGAACTACAAAAAGACATGTTTTATGGAATAATTTAATTAAAGTTGCTGAGATGCATAATATGCCTTGGGTGTTAGCTAGCGATTTTAACAAGCCCTTTATGGGGGGTGATAAATTTGGGGGTAGGGTTGTTAGTTTTAGTAGATCTTTACTTTTTAAGGAATACTTGGATAAATGTAGTATGATAAACATTGGGTTCTTTGGTCCACGCTTCACGTGGACTAATAAAAGAAATGTTCAAGTCTCATTCAAGAGAGGATTGACAAATTTTTTGTTAACCCCAGCTGGTGCCTTATGTACCCTAAAGCAAAAGTGGTGCACCTAACTAGATGCCATTCAGACCACTGCCCTATGCTTTTGGAAATGCAGCCAAGAGTTGTTGTTAATAGGAAAAAACCTTTCAAGTTCCAAACTTGTTATCTGTCTGACCCAACCTTTCCCAACATAGTCTCTCAAGACATTACCCCATGCTTGCAGATTCTATAGATTGTTTCACTAAAAAGGCAGAGAAGTGGAATAGAACGCAATTTGGAAATGTTTTTGCTAGGAAAAACAATATTATGGCTCTCTTGAATGGTATTCAACGGGTTGTAACGATCAGACCGTCAAACTTCCTCCTAAATCTTAAGAGTGAGTTGCTAAAAGAGCTTGATAATGTGCTGAATCAGGTGGAAGAGATTTGGGCTTTAATGTCTAGGGTTAATTGGATGATTCAAGGAGATCGAAATACTACCTTTTATCATGTGTCTACATTGGTTAGGAGAAAAATGAATCAAATTTTAGCAATTAAAGATTCAGTAGAGGAGTGGCTATTTGAGGAAGAGGCAATTGAAAATGTCATTAGGAATGGTTTCAATGAAGTGTACTCCTCCTCTCTCTCTAGTGCTTCTTGGTCTATTCCTTTTACCACTATATAGCAAGGCAAATTGTTAGATGACGAAAGGGAGAGTATTAGTGGGGATGCTTCGGTGGAGGAGATTAAAAATGCCTTGTGGTCTCTAAAGACTTTTAAGGCCCCAAGGCCAAATGGCTTGCGTGCGGGGCTTTTCCATAGATTTTGGTTGATTGTTGGCAACTCTGTGACCGATTTGGTGAAGAAAGTTTTTGTTGAGAGGAAAGTTCCAGAGTTCTTGAATAAGACTCACATTGTCCTTATTCCAAAGATTCAAGGGCCGAAGACGTTGGGCAACTATAGGCCTATTAGTTTATGCAATACAGTTTATAAAGTGATTACAAAGATTATTGTTGCTAGACTTAGGCCTTACTTGGAGAAGCTTATATCCCCTCTTCAAACTACCTTTGTACCGGGGAGGAAAGGTATTGACAATGCAATCATAATGCAGGAAACTGTACACACCCTTAGCAAAAAGAAGGTGAAAGTGGGGTATATGGCCATTAAAGTGGACGTAGAGAAAGCGTATGATAAGCTTGAGTGGAGTTTTATAAAAGGCATGCTTATTAGAGCCAATTTGCCCGCTGATCTGATTGCTCTCATTATAAGTTGCGTTTCAACAATTTCAACCTCAATATTGGTGAATGGAGAAGCTTTGGACCCCATTTATCCATCGAGAGGGATTAAGCAAGGAGACCCGCTCTCCCCGTACTTGTTTATATTATGTATGGACTTCCTTGGTCAACTTATTCAAGAAAAATGCGAGGCAAAAATTGGCAGTCTGTTAAGGCTTCTTAAAGTAGGCCATCCTTTTTGCATTTATTCTTTGCGGATGACTTAGTCTTATTTGGGAAGGCAAATGGAAGGGATTGTGCTATTATTAGAGATGTTCTCAATGAATTCTGTAGCATGTCGGGGCAATCAGTGAGTATTACCAAATCAAGAGTGTATTTCTCTCCTAATGTGGAGAGGGATACAAGAGAATCGCTATGTGATATTCTTGGGTTTGCATCCACGACCTCTCTTGGCAAATAACTTGGGTTTCCCATCAAGCATCTGGGTACCACCACTCAAGAGTTTAATTTTATCTTGGATAGAGTCAAGCAAAAATTGTTGGCGTGGAAAGCTAACATGTTCTCCCTGGCTAGCCGAGCTATTTTGATTCAAGCTTCCTCATCAACAATCCCTTCTTACGTCATGCAAGGCACTTATTTACGAGGAAGAATTCTAGATGGCATAGATCGAGTGAATAGAAACTTCCTGTGGGGTTCATCAGAGACGACGAGGAAAATTCATTGGGTTGGCTGGCAAAAAGTAACAAAACCTAAAGAAGAGGGTGGGCTGGGTTTGCAAGAGATGAAGGGTAGAAACACTGCACTCCTTGCCAAGTTAAATTGGAGGTTTCATAAGGAATATGATGCTTTGTGGGTGAAATTGCTGAAAAGAAAATATTGCAGCAACAGGAGATTAAATGTTATTAATATGGATAGACTGCCTTGTTCTCAGATTTGGAGAGCAATTAAAAAGGGTAGGGAAACCTTTAACAAAGGCAGCATGTGGGTGGTTCATAAAGGCAGTACACTCAATTTTTGGCTGGACAACTGGACATGTAAAGGTCCTATTCGCAACCTCATTCATGGTCCTTTAACCTGTAAAGCAAGCCAATGGAAGATTAAAGATGTTTTGTTCAGTGGAGGTTAGGATTGGAATCGAATTCCATTTGAGCTTACACCTGAAATTAAATTGATCATCCAAGCCATTCCTATTTCCTTAGCGAATGGAGGAAGGGATAGGATAAGATGGAGAGGTAATGCTAGAGGTTGTTTTGATCTCAAAAGTGCCTATTCTTTTGCTAGAGAGGTGGATGATGTGGGAATAATAGATGCTGGCTGGATTTGGAAATTAGAAACACTCCCTAAAATTAAGACTTTTTTATGGAGATATGTTCACAATAGCATAGGAGTTAAAGCTTGTCTTGCTAGAAGAGGATTTGTGGATGATGAAAGGTGTCCTGTTTGCCAAAGAAAACCGAATACCAAATTGCATGCCCTTAAAGATTATCTAAGGGTAAAGCAAATCTGGAGTCAGCTGGGTGTAAAGGGAAATAGTAGTGATTTTTGGAGGAGTAATTTGCATAATTGGCTAGAAAACAATGGGAAAGTGAGCTGTAGTCTTATTCAAGGGAAGCCACCATGGAGAATCATGTTTAACTTTACTGTGTGGAGCATTTGGAAGAGCAAGAATTCTTTTGTATTTAATAGAAAGAGTCCTAATCCGAACTTGTATAGGGAGATTTACAACCAAGCTGTAGAGTTTATGTTTTGTGTCACTTCACCACGAAACCCAATCCGTAAAATTAGCAAGAGAATCAGGTGGGAGAAACTGCCGATAGGATGGAAAAAGTTGAACACTATAATCGATGTGGAGGAGTAGTTAGGGATGAGCATGGGAATTGGGTGGCCGGGTTCACAAGGCATGTAGGAGCAACCAACAATTTTGCTGCTAAACTTTGGGAGCTTAGGGATGGTCTTTTGTTGTGCAGTAACTTGAATATCCAAATATCCCTTGTCTTGATGTTGAGATAGATGCCAAAGTGATTGTCGATGTCTTTCAAAATTCTGCCTATGTAAATTATATAATATCTCCTATTTTGGAAGACTGCAGGCACTTGATGACTAGATTTCGGCAAGTTTAGTTGAAGCACTACTACCACCAGGCTAACTGATGCGCTGATCTAATGGCTAGACTAGGGGCTGAACAAGAACTAGAGTACATTTTGTTTTCAAGTCCACCTGTGGACTTAGCTAAGGTTTTGAAGGATGATTGTAATGGTATTTTCTTTAACAGACTTTGTACTGAGCTAGATGTAATGTTTTGATTTTAATGAAATCTTCGTTTCACCCAAAAAAAAAAAATGTATTCCATCCATTTTAAGTTGATGTCTCAAAACAATATCCTTTTCGGCATTGGCTAACATATGTAAGATGTTTCAAAGCGTAAGGGAAGCCTGTTGGAGAATTTTAGTAAAAAGTAGATATTGCAAAATGGGGGATAAAAAGTCTTGAACCCTTCATAAAATAAAGCTTCATAACTTTAGCTGTAAGCCTGTAAAGGAGGTGCTACCATGCAACCTGTATCATAATACCTGGATATACATTGATGACTACAAAAGACCCTTTAAATTCACAAGTAGCAGCTCCTCTGTTTTAGAGTAAACTAGGTTCTCATCTTCTAGCTAGCTTGGACAATAGGTAGACTACACTGAAACAAACTAGTCCAAAAATAATCACTTGCAAGATATGATTTGAACTGTGCTGGGTGATGGTCCTATTCAACCTCCTCATGCCACTTTTCACCCCTTCCCCAGCTTGACCCATTGCCATTTGCTGTGTTAAAAACCAGAAGCAATTTGTCAGAATGCAATATGTTCATCCCTTCACCAAAATGGCAAATACTTTTAAGTGGAAGACCATGGCTTCAGCTGGTTCATGTGCATGTGTGTGGGCATGTGCGATTGTCTCTGTGTGTGTTTCCTTAATAGTCATTAAGTATTAGTGCAAAAGAGGAAAATCAGATAAGAAGCTTCAATAATGATCTCAATCAAGGCACCTGGACTAAATGTCCTTGTGACATTGGTTTTAGGAAGTAAAGGTTCAACCGTTCAAGCTATAAGTTTACCAAGTCAGCGAGGATATCATTCTGGATTCTGGTTTCTGCTTCAATTTCTTGAGCCACCTGCAAAGCAATATATAAATAGGAGTTTACAAGACCGAGGGAGAAAAAACTGAAATGTCAATTGATAGATAAAAGGAAATTTCCATATATAGTAGGACCATTTCTTTCTTTATAAGAAAAAAGGAAAATTGCCATATATAATAGTACCATTTTTTTTTTTTTCCTTTTTAAACATAAGGTGAGCCTTATTCTCAGAGGCTCAGAGCAGAATGGCCCAGCTGGGTTGATGGAAGTACCATGATCTCCCCTCTAATGGGAAGGTGACTTAATGAATCAGAAACAGGGCCATAGGCGAGTCAGCAAACCAAGTACGAGGCTTACATTAAACAACGTAGTTCCAATTTCAAAACAACCATTTAGTATGAAACCACTTGACCAGTAGCAAAAAGAACAACTCAAATTCTTATGGACATGCAATTACAGAATTTATGGGTTTTATAAAACAATGCTAGACATCGCCTATCATAACTTCCAGCTAATATTTGGCTCCAAGTTAATAACTGCATCAATAAGTCACAACACAAAAAACTCTGCTGATGACATGTTGTGATTTAAAAGATTAAAAGGAAATGGAAAACATGGCTTGTAATCAAAACATTTCAAGATAATCTGTTCTAGGTATTGATAGAGGTGTAACCTCAGTAAAATTGGGCATTGTTCATCCCTAATAAAGCCGATATTGCAAAGCTTCTACACCTCTGTGCTAATTTTACTGGATTTGGCATCTTCCAAAATATTGAGCACATGGGAGATGACTATTTTTTCCCTGGTATCTCTATATAATGAAATGCAAACACATCACAGAACTCTAAGAGGAGATGGGTATACTACATCACTTCTTTGGGAGAGCATTGATGAATACCAGTATAGTTCATCGTCCATGGCCAAATTTCTCCATGACTTCATTTCCATGGGAGGAGTTTATTTAATTTGGGGGGTGTGGGAGGGGGGGAGGATATGCTCCCCCCTTTTGATATTGCGCATGTTAAGGCTAGGAGTTCTTCATCTTCCTGTATACTCAGGTGACACCCTTCTTCTTTTTAATATATTTTTGTTACTTATCAAAAAAAAAAAAAAAAAAGTCTCAGCCTTCTGTAGTGGACGACTCATGGCTTCAAATTATGACATGTCTGTCATTCCATAATCAGAGATGTACCCTGGGCTAAGAAGCAGTTACACTTCAAAAACACTGGCATGTCCATCTTCATGTCAAACATGTCCAGGAAACTTTTGCATGAATGTCCTTATTGTGTTTGGAGAAATAAATATTTTTTTATAAAAAAACAATCCTTGGATTTTAGATATGTTTTAAAAGTTTTTGATAGTTGTTATTTATTTTGAAAACTTAAAATAAAAATAAAATATACCTAGAAGTATATATATATATATATCGTTTCCTAATTTTTCAAGAATTGTCGTGTTGTCGTGTCTCATGTCATGTCAGTGTCTGTCTGTGTCTGTGCTTCATAGATCCCGAGCCATACATCAAAAAGCTAATAACCTCCCCTTCCTCTAATGCCAGCCTTTGTGCCTTTGTCAAGCCCCCTCCCTTAATTTCTTTCCCATTTTTTCGTTCAAAATGACTTTCCAAGGTAGCCCATTTTTTGCATTATCTTCTTAGCAATAACACCATAGCTAAAAAAATCTGACCTCCCTTCTGTAGCAATAGGCTCCACCTTCAAAGCATACGCTTAAGCTACCGTGTTTAATATAATGAGGCCCTTGGCCCCAGTCTTTGGTATCATGAAGATAGCTCCACCAGATATCTAAATTGACAAGTGGAACACCATAGGTGACAATGGAAGACCCCCCTACGGGCATTGCCCAAGGGCCTCTTCTTCGCTATCAGATGTGGTGCTAATAGTTGCCACATTAGACGAGCTATTCCTATTTTTAACTGTGGAATGTCCAAAAGGGCTTAGAGCTCAGTGTTATAATAAATTCATAAGGTATTTCAATTTTTCTTATGGAAGGTGACAGATACTGTACTCTTTGGGCTTCAGGGGTACTTTATCACGATTTTGTGTCAGGATCACCTCTTCTTTTGAACTAGAGTTGTTAACTGAGACTAGATCATAAAGTTAGGAATCAGCATAATAAGCTTTGACATTAGCTTCCAATTTGCAAAGAAAATTTTGTTTGT
Source organism: Quercus suber (assembly GCF_002906115.3). NCBI lineage: Eukaryota > Viridiplantae > Streptophyta > Magnoliopsida > Fagales > Fagaceae > Quercus > Quercus suber. The sequence continues at coordinate 428,596 of NW_027069477.1, forward strand.
ACTTCTTTTGTCCTCACTAACATATTTGAAGCATTGATGGTGGGTCGATGGAACAACAAAGCTCCCATGTGTCCAAGGGTAACCAGGGGTAATCACCTTCTTTATCTTTGATTTGATAAACCAAGAATTTAGCTGTCAAAAAACATTGTGATTGATACCAAGATAGCTAAAGAACTAAAACTACGGTTGGACTTCCTTTGGGGTGTAGTCTCAGTTCCTGTTCTTTTAGGTAGTGAAATTTGTAAGGGTGATTGCGATTTTGGTAAAATGTCTAAGGTTTCAAGAAAATATTAGAAGCACAAAGAATATACAAGCATCAAATAGATAATAGTAAGACAAGTACACAACCCATAAAATAGAATTACAGAAAATAAAGATGTTCTTTTTACTCCAAAAATAATTGTACGCTCTGGTAGCAACTATGACCAGTGATGTTCTGGGAGACTGGGTCTATGGGTGTGTTTGAAAAAGCTGTTGGAAAACTATGTTTTGAGTTTAAAATGAATGTTTGTTAAAAAAAAAAAAAAAAAAGCGCGGAGTTGTGGTTGCAAAACAAAGTTTTGGCTCTTAAAAACGCTCTATTAAACTCTCAAAAAGCCTAACCAAACGGACCCTATGTAATGCAACATCAACACACAACCAAAGAAGTAGAATCAAGCTATAGAAGTTCAGATTCAGAATGCAGATTCAAGCAGCATCAGGATATTAATAACCTTGAATGGCACTTTATTTTGTGTAATTTATAAAAATTGATTAACCAAACTCAAAACCCATGACTCATAAAAAAATAAATAAATAAACGTAACGTACGGATTTAAGTCGTCGAACTTGGGAATGAAGGCCGGAGATTTCCTCGTCGAGGTCCCCATGCACTGGATCAATCCTTAATTGGACTTCATCGGAATTCGCAGCTTGTCTCACACTAAGACCTTCCCTGCACAACCACCAACACATTAAAAGTAGAGTCAGATAGATCGCAAAGGAGGAATAGTACTAAAAACAGGGATTTTGGTTCGGTTTGGTTGCTTTTACCTTGATCGATAAGGATTTGCCATTCGGAATTCGGAATTGAGAATTCAATTCCTAAATCCTAAGCGTACAACGGAACAGAACCAGGCTTAGAAACTTGAGGGATCCAGCCTAGCCAGCCAGGGCGTGTGTTTTTGGCAATATGACGAAGATTTTATAATTATCGGTTTGGTGTTCTGGACTGGGCCGAACAAAAATCATTATGCATCTCACCAATCGTGATGGGCCGAATTTGCTAAGTGTGTGTTTAGCTGGCATGGGTTTCTTTAATTAGCTACATCCTCTTCACCATAAAAGCGTTTGGGTTTAAATTGCTATGTTTCCCCCCCTTTTTTTCTCGGATCTTTGGTATGTATTATGAGGCTTATGAGCTGGGCTTGCTTTGTTCTACCACGCCTATCTTCCTTCCTTCTAGTCAATAAGCCCATGGACTTATTGTTGTATCAGGCCTGATAACCTAAACCCACAAATCACAAACAGCCCAGTTTTGTGCTCGACTCTTGAGAATATGATCAATAGTTCTTGAACTGCCTTAAAGAAAAAAAAAGTATAAAATATCAAAGACCTTTTGTAAAATATGCTGATTTATTTCGTTTGATTATTCGTAAAGAAACCCTTTGATCTTGCGTAGGGCCGTTGACAGAAAAAATTGTGGGTATCTCAATTATTCTTATATATTTAATTTGTCCAAATCAATCAATTTGACTGATTAAAAATTAAACGCATAAGGTGCGATGAAACTTGAGATTCCTATGCACCATCGAATTTTTAATTGCAGTTGCTTGCATACATCGCACAATAAAGACAAATATGACATTTTTAATGTCCATAAATAATATGGTGTGTACTGTGCAATTCATATTTATGAGTTGGATAACGAGATAAGGTTATTTTTATTCTTCTTTCTTCATACAACTTTTTCATGTGGAATAAACAATACATACTTTTCTGAAACGCAGAAAGTCACTATGCAAGATCAAATGAGGTGCCACTCGAGGCCATCGGGATGACCAAGTCGAAATTGCATGAAATTGCTATTTATAGTAATATTTGTTTTTCCTTAATAACTTTTAGTTTAAAAGTTAGAATAAGGTTAGTAGTTTATGATTCTGCATTTAATTCAATTTTGCTATTTTTGGTAAATTTTGTCATCTAACTATGTAATTAGTGCGAATTAGGATTTTGGACCTTTTTTTTAGTATTTATATATTTTGTTGCCATCAGAAACAAGACAAACTATTATCAATAAATACAGACTTTTGTTAAATTATTTCTCTCGTGGATTCCATTTTTCTTCTCCTTATGAATTGATTCGAGGTTCACTATCAAGAACTAACAGTTTAATTTCTATTCCATTAAAAGAGCATCGTGTGTACTTTCTTTAAACTTCTGCAACATCATTTCTTTAGCTTTTCTTCATTTGAGATGGAAAGTGAATTTTTTATATTATTTAAATACTGGTTTGGATTGGTATAGCTGATTTGTTTGACATAAGGTTTTAACAAATTTATTATATAAACAATAAATACAAAATAAAATAAAAACAGAAGCAAACAGAAAGTGTAATATGTTTAGCATTTGGGAAAAAAAAAGTGTAATTTTTTTTAAATCAATAAATATAATGACGATAAAGGAAATTTCTTCCATAAATGTGATGAGGGTTTTTTTTTTTTTGGGTCTATTTTCATTGTGAGGACGAGGACCCCAAATCTGATTTAAATGGGCAGTCAAGGTTATTTCAGAGGATGCAACTCGGACCTGGGAGATGAGCACGAATTATTTGATGCGCATAAAGTTAAAACATCAAAAAGGAAAGAAAGCAGACTTGGCACGGAATATGAGATGGATGAAGAAAGAAAGGTATAGAAGTCATCTCCTCCACATTAAATACAAGACAACTATTTCTTTGGCCGCATTATTGGAAAATGATCATAAATAGTGGTGGCACAGCTAAGTCGGATAGGACATGAGTCCTAAGAGTACAATCTCAGCAGCCCTCCAAGTGCAAGATTTAGATGATTTGTGGTTGCATATAAAAGGAAAAGGAAGATCTAGATGCAAGGGTGTGAGAAAAAAAAAAGGAAGAAAACCACTTTATAGCCAAGAACTTGAGACACAGATATTTAAAAACATACCTTTCTTGGGCTTGACCAATGAGTGTTTTCTTTTCAACTCGTTTGTCTTAGTCATTCCATTTGCCACCAATCCTATTGTGGAACAAATCTACTCTCTAACAAATCTATTATCGTAGGCTTATTGAGCCATTGTCTAAATCTTTTAGGTCATGGATCAAACCACGCCCCTATCGTCATAATTTTTTTTTTTAATTTTAAATTTTGGATAAGTTTATTTTGAAGATATGAATTAGTAGGAAAGTGTACAAATTTTTTTTAAATTTTAAATTTTGGATAAATTTATTTTGAAGATATGAATTAGTAGGAAAGTGTTTTATTTTGTAGGCATTTTTAAGTAAAATTTGAGATATATTTTTACAAAATTATCTTCAATTTCATTTTATTTTTGAATAACATAAAAATCTAATTTAAAGAAGAAAATTCTATTATAGATAATTTAGATTTATTAAGAATTGCTAATATCCTCTCACTCTTTTTTATTTTTCCACGAAAAGATCCTTCGGCCTGAAGCAAGTTGTTCTTGGCGGTAAAAAAGAGTCAACACCCTTTCTAAGGCCATTACCGTCCTTACCGCTAAACCCGTCCTCCAATCCATGTCTCCACAAATATTCAAACGCTAAAAATAAGAATCCATTTTTTTTTTTTCAAAAAAGAAAAAAGGAAAAAAACCCAAACTCACGCGCACAGACCATTCAAATCGAAAAAAACGCATGGAACAGCCAAAGCCAGAGACGGAGCAAGCCACGGGAAACGACCCGAATCCGAAACCCGAATCGAAGGGTTCGGATCACTCCCCGAATGGAGACGGTAAGTGGACGAGTTTCGTGTTAGGATCGGAGTCTCAAACTCAGAGTCAGCATCAGGCTCAAAGTCCGAGGGAGGGATCACCGACCAAAACGGCGTCGTCTGGGTCGAGGAAATCGGTGCATTGGAGCCCCGAATTGGTGACGGAATCGTCTACGATTTCATCGCCGCACGGATCCAATAACAACAACTACAACAACTCTTATTACGTTTCTCCTTCCCCTACTGACCAATCTTCGTCTTCATTCAACGTCAAAGGTATACCACTATTTTCTCTCTCTCTCTCTCTCTCTTACGTATCCGTATGTATGTAGTATGTATTATACGTATTCTTATATGAATTGCGTTATTTTGTTTGGTTTGGGGGAGCAGATACGATGGTTAGTGTACGGAATGTTCTAGGGAGATGGGGAAAGAAGGTTGGAGAAGCTACTAAAAAGGCTGAAGATCTCGCCGGAAACACCTGGCAGCACTGTAAGTTAAAATTAAAAAAAAAAAAAAATTACAATTCTGTGATCATAGATTTGAATTTTTAATCGTTTCTCTTTGATTTTTGTTGTGTTGGAATTACCTTCTTAATTTATTTGATTAGATTTAGTACTTTGAAATTCAAAGCCTTGAATAATTTTTTTTTTTTTTTTATTTATTTTAAATTTTGATTTGAACGCTGGTCGTTTATGTTGGAAACACTGGGAGGTGCCAATTGAGCTAACTTTAGAGTACGAGAAGCTTTTGAATTTTGATTTTATAGGCTGATGTGTCCGGGTTTGTCTAGTTATGAACTTAATAAGACTTTCCTATGTTATGGTGGATATCATAAAATGCTTGGTTCTCGTTTTTATGGTTTTGGGGATTATTATGAATGTGGTTTTAAGGATGATTAGAATTATATTTATCGGAGTGGCGACTGTTTTTGCATTTTTGTGAGTTGGTCTTTGTGTTTGTGTGTAAGAGTTGGGTAGGTAGATGCACGGAAGAATGAATAGGAGGGTGATAATTAAATAAAGCAGAAGCCTCTTGTTCCTTTTGTTTTCCCATTGAAAAAAAAAAAAAGACTTATTCTGGGTGATTAAGTAAGTACGGAAAATCAATCAATATGTTGGTCATGCTTATAACATTTGAAGATGTGTTAGTGTTCTTACAAAAATTATTGGATATCTCAAAGCTTTTTTACCTCATTGAGTAAGCGCAGCTTCTTTTTATGTGTTGGACAAAATCTTATTTGTGAACACAGAAACTAGTGTTTTGATGTGAACAGAAGTTGTTGCACACAGTTATTAATATTAATCTGTGTCCTTGTGAAATTTCAAATATTATGTATATATGTTTGAGTATAACTCTGCCCATGTCTGTACTTTGTGTCATATATTTTTGTTCACAGCCGGTCCCAAGCCCAGGAGGAGGAGGAGGAGGAGGGTTGCGGTAGGTTGATGGCTAATGTAAATTTAGTTACTCTACTATGAATGGATCTACTACATTTGAGTATCTCTTTGCATACCTAAGCTTATAAGAATTGTAGATTGTAAAGCTCTCATGAAAGTTAATAATTTAGGATTTCTTTTGTGTATAGATGGTGAGATTTGCTAGGTTTCTAGATGAGTATCTAATATGGTTGTTTTGTCTTGAAGTGCCACAGAAAATATTTAGTGCCAAAAAAATCTTTGGACATACTCAACCTATGATTAGGGAATGGTGGTCAAAATTTGGGATTCGGAAGAATGGGAGTCATTTGCACAAGTTCTCCATTATGATTAATTTTGGCATTAAAGTTTGTAATAAAAAAGGAGAGATCCTTGCAACCTCTAACCCTTTTTTTTTTGGGGGGGTGGGGGGGCGGGGGGTTGTGATAATAGATAATTCAAATAACTTCTCTTATTTGCAATATTATTAAGCATCATATTTTATTCAGGCAGACATCTGTAGTTAGGGCCATCAAGCTCCTTTCACATTCTTGGTTCATGTACTTCTCTTCAATCAGAACAATTTTCCTAGGTTTGGACATGACTAAACCTTCTATGCTCACTTTTCTTTACTAAATCATAGTATATTCATTTTTGTTTCATATGAAAAGTATCATCGATGAGCTTCTGCAAATGCTAGCGTCTTTCTAATCTCATCTATGCTTAGGTGACTAAATGTGCAATTTTTTACATAATTTTATTACTGAAAGAATGATATGCTCTCTGTCAATAATTTTTTAAACACACACACACACCTTTTTCAAGTATTTATAACCATTTTGCACATGTGATACATGAAATTACTAGTGATGCCTCTTTCTTTTGATAAAGTATTAAAGTGACCTCCTTTTGTATTAAATTAGTGAAAACAGGCCCTAGTTTTGCTGAAGCTGCTATGGGAAGAATTTCACAGGGAACAAAGGTCCTAGTAGAAGGTGGTTATGAGAAAATTTTCCGACAAACTTTCGAGACTGTCCTGAAGAGCAACTTCAGAATTCATTTGCATGCTACCTATCCACATCAGCTGGTCCAGTCATGGGAGTTTTATATGTATCTACAGCAAAGCTTGCCTTTTGTAGCGATGATCCTCTTTCATATAAAATCAATGACCAAACTGAATGGAGCTATTATAAGGTATGTTTGCTGGAGTCCTATATCCCTGCATACTGTAGGAGAGTCGTAGTTTCTTTTTTTTGGTTCCCTTGCTATAGCCGTTTTTCCAGCAAATTAATCATCTATGCAGTTGTCAATGTACTCAGGATTGGAGCTTAGAAATTCCAACTTTGTGGTGGGAAGGGGAGAGAGAGAAGGAGGGGGGGGGGGTGGGGGTGGGGTGGGGGAAGGGTGTTTGAGGAGAGAACAATTATTTAGTTGGATGGGGTTATATACAATATACTAATCATTGGAGGTGCCAAGAAGTTTCAGACCAAATTCTAACTAATGCATATCATCTAATGTGGATAAACATGAGAGCATCCCCACATGCTTAGCCAAAATTTCATCCAAATTTTAGCTAAGAACTTACTTTTTCAAATCAGTCCTCAACAAACTCTTTATTCTTTCTCTATTTCATTTAAATATTCTTTTTCTTTACCCTTCCCTCTTGGGGGACACACACAGCCAAGCTAATACACGAAAACCCAATCACCCAGCACAAAACCCAAAAAACAACAAACTTAAACCCAACATGAGCTTAGAAATCTCCAGGTGAGGGAACTCCTTTTTTTTTTTTTCTTCCTTTTTTGGTCCATCAAACCAACCCAAATCCCCATTGCTAAAGCAACACCACAAATCACCAGCCCACATCCTTAAAACGAAACAGATCCACTCAAATGCATGCAGCCAGCAAACCAAGTCACATTTTAAGCTACTGTTGTCCTTAATTGCTACAACCCTGAACCACATTGCTGCCTTGCTAAGTGCAAAACACTCAAATGAATCACATCACCACCGTGCCAAACTTAACCCATGATAATGCAGTCATGGAAGATTGATTTGTTATTACTTTGCAAATTCGCCTATTCAATAAATTTTTTATGGGGTCCATGTGTGAAGTTCAATTGAAGTAAAATTCTTGTAGTTTTCAAGGTTTAGGTATTAGTCTTTGTGTTAATTGATAAAAATATTGAGTGAATTGATTTTGGCCTTTGTGTGTTCTTCTTTCCCTTTATTGTCTCTCCTTTCATGTGATAATATTCACAGGCACTGTTCAATACAGCCCCTAAACACCATAAAAACTCTCTTCCCACCCAAATCAAGCAATTTATTTTAACAATCAAAACCATAAAACCCCCCACATACTTTCTTCTACCAAATAGCCATCAAATGACTCATCAATTGATTCCCGCCACAGTCCCATAACCCTTTCTTTGACAACCCTAATTATAGATCCGCAAATACTGATATTGAGTTCATTGATGTTGGCCTTTGTGTGTTCTTCTCTCCCTTTATCGTCTCTCCTTTCGTGTGGTAATATTCACGGGCACTGTTTATACAACCCCTAAGCATCATAAAAACCTCTCTTTTGTGCCCCAAATCAAGCACTTTCTTTTACCTACCAAAACCCTAAAACCGTACATACTTTCTTCTACCAAATATCCATCAAATGGCTGATCAAATTACATTTTAATTCCTACCACAATCCTATAACCTCTTCGACAATTCTTAACTATAGATCCACAAATAATCCTATTCCTAAACCCACCACAACCATACGTACTTATGTAGACAAAGTCTCTAATTTGTCGTATGTCTTGTGAGTCCTACTTATGTTCAGTACTCTACCATAAATCCTCACTGACCAAAAAGCCAGCACCAAAGCTCAACCAAGGTTTTATTTTGAGTCCTGGCTTCTTTATTCTTGGATTTTCTGTTTCTTCTTCAACAGTGGTTAAGCCAAATAGAGTTACAGAGAGAGAAACATAGAAAAGTGGAGAGCGAAGGATCAAGTGTGGGTGGCACAATGCAAAATTTATTGCGTGGGTGAAGATAAATGAGTTATGGTGGTGTCATGTGCCTTAGCAGTGGCGATTGTAGCACTGAGAACATATGGCTACTTAGTATCTAGCCTGTTGGAAGCTTGTTTAAGTCGTGCTCTCAAAATTTTGGAAAAAGGCTTTGGAGAGGCTGTTGGTCCCCTTATTACAGGCCTTGGGCGAGGTGGTATCTTGTGAAGCTGCTGCATGCAGCTGCCCCATAAGGTAAATATCACCCTGCTACCAAGTCCTTCGACAGTAGCTTGTACTTTAGGTTTGAAGCAGCATTCCATGTTAGACACGTGGCTGCCCCCTCCCTTCCCCCAAAGTACTCTTGACAATAACTTGTACTAGGTTTGAATCAGCATTTAATGTTAGACACCTGGCCCCACTCCAACTCCTCTTAACAGTACCTTGTACCTTAGGTTTCAACTTTCAAATCAGCATTCATTGTTAGACTTAGACACTTCAAGGAGAAGTTCTTTGTATTCGGCCAACTTGATGGTGATGCTCCACACAGGTCTTGCCAACACTGTTAGAGTACTAGACTTGACAACAGTGGGGTCAATTCACATGCAGGAGTATTGTTTGTTATGGATTATCGTACTTGTATAAGATGTTAGACATCTATTTAATGATTTCAAGTTAATTTCTATCATCATCATGAGCTGCTATGGACCTATGTACAATAATTACTGAGTCCCATCTTACCTTGCCTTTTGTGTACATATTTAATTGGACATGTTGATAATTTTACGATAGCATGGGGTGTTTGTTAAGGGGAATGGAAGTTGCTATGAAGTAAGGCTACCATGAGGTTGCGTTTTCTAAGAGGTTCTCTATTTTGTGGATTGAAGTTGCTGTCTCTCTCCCTCTGGCGATGCTCTGCATTTGTCTGGAAGATTTTTCTTGATATTTTTAGTCTCAGTGGAAATATATCTTCTATAGTTCTATTAATTTTATTCAATTTAAAGTCACTATTATGAAGGAGTTATTGATTGCCTCGTTAAACTTAGATCCTGCCATCCTGGCTTCATCCCTAATGAAAACTTAGGGCCCGTTTAGTACATGCGTTTAAAAACTGAAAATTTTTGTTTAAAAACATTTGTGAAAATACGTGTGGGTGAAAAAGTTGGTAGAAATGTGTAAAATGTTGTTTAAAAACTGAAAATAGTTGTTTGAAAACACAAACCAAACACCCCTTAGGGGTTGATTATCCTCAAACTTGTTTTCTTGGCTGATGGGACTGTAGTGTTAATATTTTGCTCTGAAATTATTTGACCCTTGGTCATCAAGATGGAATGATTATTTTCTGTTCTATCAATTGTCAAGCTCAAATTTGTCTCTTTTCTCTTTTTTTTTTTTTTTTTTTTTGCTGTAATTTTTGACAGTTTTTACCTGTTCCCTCTTTGATGTTAATAGGTAGTTATCCCATTACATCAGCTTAAAGCTGTTAATCCTTCATCAAGCAGAGCCAACTCTTCTGAGAAATACATTCAGGTTATCTCTGTTGATAACCATGAATTTTGGTTTATGGGCTTCTTAAACTACGATGGTGCTGTGAAAATCCTGCAGGAAGCTTTTGAAGTCAGAAACATACAATTTGCATGATACCTGTTTTTCTGGCTATAGTTTCACTATATTGTAAGATGTGCTTCATGTAACTTAGAATTAAATAGATTAGATCATTTTAGCCATCTCGCAGCATCTGTTAATTGCACATTAATTGTGGAGAATTCTTTGATATTCCTGTGGAAATGAAAACAAAGTTCTTTATAGAGTTTATATTTTGATATATTTTGGGAGATAAGCTACAATGGTAGTATATTTATTCTTGTTTTTAAATCCATATGGATGTAATTGCTTGTTACAACAAAGGTTTTTTCCCCTTGCCCCCCAAAAAAAAAGATTAGATGAGGGGAATAAAAATAAAAAATAAAAAAGGGGTGGGGGGTGTTATATCTGCACTTTGATATAGTGGAGTGCTTTGGCTGTATCTGCACTTTGGGTTATCTGCATTTTCCTTACTGTATCTGCACTTAGGTCCAATTTCTGTTTTAGGTTGGAGTGCTTTTGCTGTAAAATGAACAAATCTTTGTAAAATCATTTAAGAAAATCCTTTTGATTCGGTGGTATGGATAAATTCTTGTCTATTCCTAACCTCTGCAGATGATTCCTTGATACTTATATTACTATTATTTGCTATCTATCAATATGCAAAATAGTAATGTAACCACAACGCTCTTTGGAAATTTTAATATCTATTTTTCCAAATTTGCTGTCTTAAAATTCATGCTTTGACATTGCAACAGTAATAAGTAACCCAAAAAAAAAAAAAAAAACAAGACTTAACAAATTAATTACCACAAAATGCTCTTTGCTGTGATGATCAATGTCTGCTGAAATTGGAAATGATGGCGTAACGTGTTCTTAGTCCTTTGCCAGTACAATTGTCACATCTTGTTGTTGACCTCTTTTGTCGAGAAACATTATTGATAGATAATTATATATTTTTTGGTCCCTTGATCTTTAAGGGCATTTTGCTAACTTGTCATTTGATTGCAAATCTATGTTTGTTTCTTTGTAAGCAATTTCATTAATAAAAATGTTTTCAATATATTTCGATGATTTCTTTTATATTTGTTAGCCCAGAGAATGAAAACATTTTAGGTTATGTTTGTTTTGATGTAAACATTCTATGAAGGAAAATTATTGCTTTTATTGTGTGATTAAGACCTTGAAAACAAAAACCAACACAAACTCAATAATAATTGTGGTTGTAGGAAGAGAGAGGAGTGGCGTAGGGGGAGGGAGGAGGTTGCAAAAGCTTGGTTTGGAAAATGGTACACACTTTCTGTGCAAGTAAAATTTTGTCTTCAGTCTTCACAAGTAATAGGTGTAGTTTAATGACATTACTTGGTCTCTCTTACGCAGAAAATTAGTCATCAAGGGCCTGTTTGGATCACTGATTTTGAGTGAAATTACTCAGTTTTCATCACTAAGGGGCTGTTTGGGTTTTTTATTTTTATTTTATTATTATTATTATTATTATTATTATTCGAATTATTATAGGGACCAAAGGGATGCGAAGCAACAGTTAGTCAGTAATAATGAAGATTAATTAACAATAATGGGGCAGACCTTACGAGTACCAATGCCTACTGATGCCCGCGCCACCTCGGTTTGCGAACCATTAGGTAATGATAACTGAACCGAACGGCTAAATCCAACGTGCCTTTTTAGGACGCATTAATTAGTTTATGAAGCACCCTAAATGTCCCCTCGTTGGGATCCTCAGGTAATGAGCGCCTTTTGGATTCCTTGATTCGTGCCGAGTTCTAGGCACGAATGAAGGGGGGGCTAATGTACAGCGGCCCGTACCCTTACCCACTTGGGCCCAAGACTCTAATATAGGGATGCGGCCCATAAATCCAGCCTGTCTAATACCCAAGAGCGAGGCCCAAGCCCGCACAAACTACGGACATGAGTTTTGCCACCTGCCCATTGCTCGGCGAACCTTTACCGAGCAAGGGGGAATAAACGTCCAAGTGTCCCATCCCTTGCATACTCAGCAGTCTCTTAGTTAATGCCTCTGCCAAGCACATCTGCGAAAGTGGGAACCAAGTTCCAAGGCCCTCCTTACTGGGTTCCACTCCCACCTAACCACCAACTTATAATCGAAGGTATTGGACCTCCTTTTACACTAACCATGAGAGTAATCATGATCTCTCCACTGACCTTGGGCTATAAATATGAGAAGTTAGAGCAGAAATGGGGGTTGGAAAATTTACAGAAAAAAAGGGAGAGATAGATAGAGAGCAGAGGGAGAAGAAGGTAATTCAGGCAGTTGAGGAGAAAAAGTGATCTTATTGAGTCTCTGTGCCGAGAACGACCTATAGTAGGAAATCCAAGCCCACCATACAAATAAGTTGTGAGCCCAAGTGAGTCCGGCCCAGTGGTCTCGCTTACGCTGCGCACAATTATTATCTTGAGATAGATATCATATTCTAACCTAATTTAAATATAGGCGAAAATGCACTTTTGGTCCCTACATTTTGGGCCTATTCTCAATTTGGTCCCTAAATTGATTTAGCTCCTAAGTCAGTCCCTGATTTTTAAAAATCGTTTCTAAAATAGTCCCTACCGTCAACTCAGTGACAGAAAATGCTGAGGTGGCAAACGGCGTGTCCTACTTGCTGACATGGCGCTGATGTGGATATTAAAATATTATTAAAAAGTACCATGTCAGTGTTTTAATGACAAATCAGCATTTTAATTAATAAAAAATAAAAATAATTTTAAAAAAATTAAACTGAAAAATTCAAAATCGAAAACAAAAAAAAAAGAAAAAACCTTTTCAGATTCTCTCTTTCTTAGTGTTTGTCTGTATCTTTCTTCTTTTCATTTCCTTTGTTTTTTTTCTTCAGATCCTCTCTTTCTTTGTCTCTTCCATTTTCTCGTTGGCCACGCGAACGAGGTACTGAACGAACTTTGGCGAGACCATGACAGACTTTAGATCTAAAATCGTTCTCTTTCTTTGTCTCATCACGTGGTTCCCAACGGAACCTCCAGCCGGATGAGCAGCGGATCGCGACGATCACGCGCTTGTTGTTCGCGTTGGTTATGTCGGATTCCCTGAACCCGGCCGACCTCGCCGTGGAGACTAGCGACTGAGTCGAGGCGAGGTCTTTGCACTCCACGGCGACGATGAGCGGTTCGAANATTATTATTATTATTATTATTATTATTTTTGCATCATTCATCACTCCTCATTCAATTTTCGTCACTTATCACTTAAAATACTCCAACTCTCTACTCCCCACCCGTTTGGCACCATCACTCAATTATGTTTCAACCAAAAACTAAAAAAAAGGGGACCCACACACTGACCCAATGTCAGTTCCTTCTCTCTCCTTTTTTTTTTTTTTCCTCCTGACTCTCAGCTTTCTTTGCCTCTCATCTCTCTGCCTCTTGCCAATGTTTCTTTCATCTCTCAGTGCTCTCCTCTCTCCCATCTCTCGGCAGCGATGGCAACAGTGAAGGCGGCAACAGATCCTAGAAGTATGAACGCGACGGTGGCGGCAGGAGTTGAAGACTAGTCCTTTATGGGTTTGCTTGTGTGGATTTTGGGTTTAGATCAATGCGTTAGTGAAGGCCTGGTTTTTTTTACTTCTGATTTTTGATTATGGATTTTGGATTTTGGATTTCCTTAAGGGGATTATGGATTTTGATGTTAAATTGAAGGTTGATGTTGCATTTTCGGATGAAGGTATGATGTTGATCTTGGATATGAAGCCGTGTGAAAAAAAAAAAGGATGAAATTCAACCAGACTAGACCCAGTGTGAAAGGGAAAAAAAAAAAAAAAAAAAAGACCAGTGTAAAAGGAAAAAAAAAAAAAAGAAGAAGACCCAAACTCATCTAATCCAGTGAAAAAAAAAAAAAAAAAAAAAGGGTCAAAAGTTGCGGCTGATCTTTGACTAGTGGGTCCCTCCGTGTGTGTTTAATTACCAAAATGCCATTGGAAACTAAGTTTTGAAAACTAAAAATACCTAAAATGTGTTTCCAGTTTCCATAACTCATCACTCAAAATTAGAGAATTGAGTAATGAAAACAAAAACTAGAAATAAAAACCAAACACACTTCTTAGCTGTGGGTCCCACCATTTTTAAGTTATGGGTGATGGAAACAAAGTTATGAGCGATGGAAACACAAAAACAAAACAGTCCCTAAGGGGCTGTTTGGATGGCTTTTTTTCATCATTTAATTTCCGTCACTCAATTCCATCACTTTAAAATATCACACTCGTTTGGCATCATCATTTACTTGTCATCACTCAATATTTTTCATACTATTTGTGGGCCCCATATCTGTCACTTAGTGGCCTTTTTTTTTTCCCCCTAGTACCAGAAACCCGAACCTAGTGAAAAAAGAAAGGAAAAAAATGGAAAAAGAAACCCAGATCACTTGAACCAAAAAAAAAAAAAAAACCCAGAAACTCAAACCCAGTGAAAGAAAGAAAGAAAAAAAAAAAAAAAAAAAAAGGAAGACAACGGGAGACCGAACTCAGAGAAAAAAGGAAAATTATCACCGGTCAGGCGGAGGACGAGTTTGGACTCGGGTTCGGGTTCGAAGTGAGTTGGTGAGTCGGGGAAGAGGAGGGAGATGATCGAGTCGCCGGGTCGTGGGGGACGAAGAGCCAGGAGCCACCTTTGGATTTTTTGTTGGGTTGGGTTTGGTGTATGGGTTGGGAGATTGTAGGCGTCGCCGCTTTTTTCTGGGTTTCTGTAGGGGTGGGTGGTCGGTAGTGGAGGTGGAGATTGGTGTGGCCGTGTTTGTGTTTCGGAGATGGAGTTGTCTCGGTGAGTTTGGTTTCGTGTTTGTGGTTTTTTTTTTCTTTTTTTGATGTGAATTTGTATATTTATTTCTTGGATTTCTTGGGTTTGATTTACTAGAGGTTTATGGATTTGATTTCTTGGATTTATTGGGTTTGATTTACTGGATGTTTATGGGTTTGATTTCGTAGATTTATTGGGTGGTTTATGAGTTTGATTTCTTGGATTTATTGGGTTTGATTTGGGGAAGAACATGAAGCATGATGTTCATGTCCTGGGGAAGAAGAAGAACAATGTTCTTCCGAAAAATAATGAAAAGCAAACCCAATTTTCAAACTCAATTTTTTAAACTGAAAAAGCTTTTTTTTTTTTCTTAATTTAATTAAATTAATGTTTATTTATTTATTTATTTTAAAATTTCTGACGTGGATTTTTGTTTTAATTTTTTATTAATTTAAATCTGATGTGGCATTTCAAAAATGCTAAATAAGCTTTTTTAATAATATTTTAATATCCACATCAGCGCCATGTCAGCAAGTAGGACACGCCGTTTGCCACCTCAGCATTTTCTGTCACTGAGTTGACGGTAGGGACTATTTTAAAAACGATTTTTAAAAATCAGGGACTGACCTAGGAGCTAAATCAATTTAGGGACCAAATTGAGAATAGGCCCAAAATGTAGGGACCAAAAGTGCATTTTCGCCTTAAATATATATGTGTGAAACTCCCTTTTGAAAACTTAAAATTTGACCCTTGCACCTTGCTCACCTTACAAGAACTTGTACTTGTAGAGTGACCATCACACTAAGGATGCGCGATAATGGTGAATTTTCTTTTGTTAACAAAGACAAAGGTTGTAATGTTCTTGCTCACTGTATAGCTTAGTGGGCTTTTTTTCGTAATTAGATTAGACTTTCATTTTTAGTATTTCAATCTTGGTGGTCCAAGGTATAGAGAGAGATCGGTCAAGGCCCGTTACTTGTTAGTTTTTTTGGTCAAGCCTAAATTAAATAATTTGTTATTGAGAGAGAGAGAGAGAGAGAGAGAGAGAGAGAGAGAGAGAGAGAGATTTTGTCTAGTTAAAAATTTTCACTAACACTGTGTTTGGTTGGGTGGATTTTAGAGAGGATGAAAAAAAAAAAGAGTGGAAAATAGGAGAGAAAATTAATGGAAAGGGTGTTTGGTTGAGAAGGGGAGGGGAAGAGAAAAGTGGTGGGGCCCAGCTGTTTTCTCTCTAGGCCCACCACAATTCAATCTCTCCAAAATGGAGAGAAAATGGGAGAGAAAAGGAGGAAGAATGAGTTGGACAAAATTGCCCTTCTCCATCCAATGACCAACTTTTTGTCTTTTTCATTTTTTTTTTTTTTTTTTTTCTTTCTTCTTTCACTGGGTTTGAGTTTCTGGGTTTTTTTTTTTTTTGGTTCAAGTGATCTGGGTTTCTTTTTCCATTTTTTTCCTTTCTTTTTTCACTAGGTTCGGGTTTCTGGGTACTAGGGGGAAAAAAAAAGGCTGCACTAAGTGACAGATATGGGCCCACAAATAGTATGAAAATATTGAGTGATGACAAGTAAATGATGATGCCAACGAGTGTGATATTTTAAAGTGATGGAATTGAGTGACGGAAATTAAATGATGAAAAAAAGCCATCCAAACAGCCCCTTAGGGACTGTTTTGTTTTTGTGTTTCCATCGCTCATAACTTTGTTTCCATCACCCATAACTTAAAAATGGTGGGACCCACAGCTAAGAAGTGTGTTTGGTTTTTATTTCTAGTTTTTGTTTTCATTACTCAATTCTCTAATTTTTGAGTGATGAGTTATGGAAACTGGAAACACATTTTAGGTATTTTTAGTTTTCAAAACTTAGTTTCCAATGGCATTTTGGTAATTAAACACACACGGAGGGACCCACTAGTCAAAGATCAGCCGCAACTTTTGACCCTTTTTTTTTTTTTTTTTTTTCACTGGATTAGATGAGTTTGGGTCTTCTTCTTTTTTTTTTTTTTCCTTTTACACTGGTCTTTTTTTTTTTTTTTTTTTTTCCCTTTCACACTGGGTCTAGTCTGGTTGAATTTCATCCTTTTTTTTTTTTTTTTCTTTTTTTCACACGGCTTCATATCCAAGATCAACATCATACCTTCATCCGAAAATGCAACATCAACCTTCAATTTAACATCAAAATCCATAATCCCCTTAAGGAAATCCAAAATCCAAAATCCATAATCAAAAATCAGAAGTAAAAAAAACCAGGCCTTCACTAACGCATTGATCTAAACCCAAAATCCACACAAGCAAAACCCATAAAGGACTAGTCTTCAACTCCTGCCCCACCGTCGCGTTCATACTTCTAGGATCTGTTGCCGCCTTCACTGTTGCCATCGTGCCGAGAGATGGGAGAGAGGAGAGCACTGAGAGATGAAAGAAACATTGGGCAAGAGGCAGAGAGATGAGAGCAAAGAAAGCTGAGAGTCAGGAGGAAAAAAAAAAAAAAGGAGAGAGAAGGAACTGACGACAGTTGANTTGAACCTTAGGGTCTGTTTGGATGAGAGGATAGAAAAGTGGAAGGATAAAAAATTGTGGGATGATGGAAAAGTGGGAGGATAGAAAAATTTTAGTTTTCCCTCATTTGTGTTTGGTTGGAGGGGTGAAAAGTAAGGGGGATTGAAAACTTTTTTGTTTAGTTGAGATAAAAAATGAGAGGATGAAAATAAAGTAGATATAAATTTAACATTATGTCCTTACAAATATATAAACAAAAGTAACACATTTATTATTAAAAAAAATTTGTCTGGATACTTTAATTTTTTAATTTATTTATAAAATAAGCAAATGCTAAAAGGATATTAAAAAAAAAAAAAGAAGATAAAAACAAACAAAGAGAACCAACGTCTACTGTACAAAATTTTATCCAAAAAAAAAAAAAACCAAAACCAAACCAACGTGAACGTACTCTACAAACCAAAAGAAATTTTATCCAGGCACCAAAAAAAAAAAAAAAAAAAAAAAAAAAAAAAGGAAGAACACCGGGGAGACCGAACTCAGGAGAAGAAAGGAAAAAAAAATGGTAGATTGGTCAAAAGGTGCGGTTGAGTTATGACTAGTGAGTCCCCCATGTGTGTTTAATTACAAAAATGTCATTGAGTTATGAGTTATGGAAACTGAAAACAGTTAAAATGTGTTTTCAGTTTTCATAACTCATAACTCAAAAATCAGAGAATTGAATAATGGAAATAGAGTTATGGTGCTTCCAAATGGACTTCTCGCTATGGGTCCCACCATTTTTGAGTTACGAGTTATGAAAACAGAGAATTGAGTTATGGAAACAGGTCATTCAAACAGCCTCTAAGTTTCCAAAATGCGTGGGTCCCACAAAAAATCTTGTGTTTGACTCGGTTTTGAGTACTTGTTTCCATCACTCAAAACTCAAAAATTTGAGTTTGAGTGATGGAATTCGGAAACAACATTTGAATGTTTTCAAAAACTAAAAACTGATTTTCAGTGGGTGGGGTCCACAGTTTTGGCAAAAAGTTAAGTTATTAGAATGAGATATGTGACTGAGTTTTTAAACAAAACAAGTGTTTTGTAGTTTTTGAGTGAATGTGAGGTTTGAGTTAAGAGTTATTAGTTTTGGGTTTGAGTTTTGAGTTTTGAAAACTGAGTTATAAAAACTGAGCTATTTCTAAATCAAACGAGCCTCAAATAATCCTTCTTGCTTGTTGTAATAATTTTTTCTATATAAAAAAATCTCTATATAAAAAAAATCTCCTCTATGGATACAAATTTTGGGTTTCCGATTGACTACACTTGTCTTGATAGAAAAATATTTTTTAAAAAAATATTTCCATATTTTTGGTGTTTGGTGCGGCTAAAAATCTTGGTAAATGAAAGGTTTTTATGAAGTTAATAAGAAATAACCCAAAAGTGAAAATGTTTTTCAGTTTTATACTTGCCATTTATCTTCATTATCACCGTAACCATAACCACAATACCACTACCTCCACCGCACCACTAACACACAGCCACCCACAATACAAACATTACCTCTGCTGCAACACCACTAATGCCACCACATCATCAGTGTCAACACCACCATACAACTAACGTTGCTACAGCCTTTGTTGTCACCACACCTATCAAAAATATTAAAAATAATTTTTCATGCAAGTTAAACAAGAAACGTTTTTGGGGATTATTTTCACACATAAAAATAATTTTATTTACCACCATTTTTGCTGGATCAAATGGTTCCAATCTAATTCAGCTATTTCTAATTGCCCTAAACTTCACAGAAAGTAATTTCCAAAAAGGTTTTTATGACCCCCAAAGTAACAAAACTTAACAGTACCCAAATTACTCTCATACGTTGGTTTAAACTTTAAAGGAAGTTGAGTTGAACATCCCTCTGGAACCCACCAATATCTGACATTTTCATTAGGAAGAAAATGTATGTGTAGGCCGGTGCAAATAGCGCAGCTTTATATCCTAATACCATTTATCTGCTTTGGAAATTGGGGGTTTTTATTTTGGGTCATGGCCTACGCAAGAGTTATAGGTCGTTCATCATCTCTATTGGCCTGAGATTAGTCCTATAGACCCAGACAACATGGTTTTGATGGTTTTTCACTTTTATCCATTGACATTATTGAAGCGGGCCATACATTTTTTCCTTTCGGCATGTGATTAAGATTTACACTAATCCTAGTTAGATTGTCTTAATCATTAACCTATAATGTCAAAATCAAAATGTTCTTAAAACTGTTGCTAAAGCATGCTTAAATGACCCACCAACATCTTCATTGTGCACGCGCGAATGTCATTTCTTAAGATTACACTTTATTAACTTCATTTAACTGTTCAAATTATTCTTCCCCCCCACCCCTCCCAAAAAAAAAAAAAAAAAAAGTCTTAGAATGAAACCAAAGCAATGCAGTTATTTTATGGAATCAGAAAAATTCAACAATCCCTCTAATGACTTAAGGAAACAAAGATAGAATCTCAAACCGACATAGAATTAAAGCGGCCCCTAGCTATATATGAGATTTCAGAAGCATCAATCAAATGATAATCCTTGCTCCCTATGAATTATAATTTAAGTGAAATCAGGGTCTATATCTTTGGCAAGTTGGGTTCCTATGATTTTAAAGTTAGCTCTTTAGATTAGCATTAAAGGCTGTAAAAGCACACCATTCTTGAAGTTAGAATATTGAAAATGATCATTTGAGAATTGAATGGTGGTGCTTAAGATTTCATGGTTCATGTTATGGAATTAACCATGCAGAGTTTTTCTTGATCGAATATTAATAATTTATTATAGTCCTATTAGATTTCACTAGCCAAGGAAGATATTAATATGTATAATACTATATATTAAGGCAAATCCAGGTATGTATTTCAAACTTGAACCCCCTCCTTCCAAGGAAATAAAATAAAATAATAAAAGGGAAACAAAAAGTGCCTGAACTACCCTAGTGTTTTTTATAATAATTGGTCCCGTACATTTTTTATTGGAGCACCAATAATTTATTGTAACCTTATAACACAACAATTCTAATAATAAAGCCCTTCTCGTTGGCTTTGCTTGACACACCATTTTCAAAGTATGCAATTCTACTGTTCTATTAAATCATTGCCTTTCATCAAAACTCTTGTCATCATGTTATATTTTTTATAATCTAACATGAAATAAGTATATAGTTTACTTCTCCATGACTCTTAAACTATATCTACAGGCGTGTCGGTGGCCTAATGGGCCTAGTTCTGATATAGGTTATCATGCTTCTTATATTAGCTTTAATGTCTGTCTATTCTAAAATATACTCATTTCAGGTCCCATCCCAATTTTTTTTTTCTTTCTTAAATCAGATTACTTTTCCACTCTAGACCACTTGAAAAACAATGAATTTTCCCCGAGATGGAATTACTATTTCACAAAGAATGTTAATTACACCTATTTCTTTAATACAAACCCTCATATTAATCTCACCAGTTTCTTTGATATATCAATTTGTACTTTTCTTTTACCTAGTACTTATCTTTTTTCCCAAAAGATCTTCCTTGTTCTCTTCGATGCTCTTCTCACATGTTCGTTTTGGTACTTTATCCCCCTATCAATGAAAATGCTTAATGATAGCTTTTAAAGCTGCTAAATTGATATTTTATTAAGGCAAAAACACATGCATGCACCTATATACAGACCAAGGGAATTCATTGGGCTTATGCAAAATTTTCGCTTTTAGATTTTTTTTTTATTTAAAAAAAAAAAAATTTTTTTAGCTAGCCACTTACCACAATACCCACATCCGACTTTCTATTCTACACTCTATTTCATTTACATATTATTTCTTCATTTTTTGTATATTTAATTTCTACTTTTCTAACACCGACACCCACTTTTCAAAAAATGAATAAAATATTGATTTGGAGAAGCTAGGGTGTTCTCTATTTTGGGGGAAGAACGGCAGTAAATGGCATTTTGGCTAATGTTTAAGGAAGTTAATGTGGGTGTTTATTGGGTTCATTCCCCATATTAGGCTATTATGATATTTTAGAGAACACAATGAATGCTCTAAAGCTGTGATTTTAACTTCCATACCATTAAAATTTAGATTTGAAATATCCATTGAAAATGTAATATGAAAAGGGTTGTAATACTTTGATCATTTGTTCAAGAACAAGTTAGGATTATAGCTGCCAGAGAAAGTGAAGTCCGTAAGAATTCGCTAGAGCGACCCTTTATCTCACTTGAGAGAAACAGTAATCACACTTAAGCAAACCCCTTTTTCACTCAAGTGATAGAATAACTCAACTTAAAAGTCTACTTCTTTTTTCTTTTTCTTTTTCTTTTTCTAGGTGCCATTTGTTTTTTCTTCTTCTTCTTTTTCCCCCCTTAAATCCTCTTATGCACGTATAAAAAAAAATGCCTCTGCACTTTTTTTTCCAAAGCAAAGTAGGCTGCCACACCATGCTATTGAAGAGAAAATCTTGTGCCTCTTCTTCATTGAGAAAAATTGCAAAAACCTATATAGTTGTTTGGCGACTCTAGTTGTGATCCCAAAAAGAGTGTATGGAAGATTGATTTGTACCATGAAAAATCTTTAAAAAAAAAAAAAAAAAAAGAGGTTCACTACGGCAATTCTGAAAGCACTCGAGGTTTTAGTTTGTTGATGAGAAATCAAGCGGGGCGTTTGTGGAGGTTATAATAATGGGTTTAGTTATACAAAGGTTTTGTAAGCATACCCACCGTTTTTCCTTTATCATATTTTCCACGAGATTACATGGGTTCCCAAAGGGGTTTTGCATTAAAGAGGTTCTTCTTTGGTTTTGTACTTTGTTACCAAATCTTGTATTGTGCTTTTATTGTTTTTCTTATATTGCTCATTGATTTGGTATTTGCATAAATAATAATAATAATAATAATAAGGGATAATTACAAATTACTCACCTGTGGTTTAATTCGAATTTAACTTACCCACCCATGGTTTCATTTTTGATACTTTACCTATCTGAGGTTACTTCCGTTTAGTCTCTGTTACCCACCTTTGTTAAAAAAGAGGGGTAAATAAGTCTTTTTACACCCATTTTATGTCTCTCTCCTCCCAAAACAAGAAAAAAAAAACAAAAAACAAACAAAAAACCAAAAGAAAAAAAACAATATTAAAATATGGTATTAGTTTCTCACAATTCACAAACATGAAGAATATACACAAACATGAAGAACATACACCCAAAAAACTAATACAAATCAAATCAAGCAATACCATCAAAGTACAATAGACTCAGATCTTTGTACCTATAAAATAAATAAATAAAAATTCAGATTTCAATGGCAAATAAAAAACCCACAAAAAATCCAAGCACCACGGTGATTCCACCCTTCATTCCAACTTTTAAATTCCCATAACAATAGGCTTGAATCATCCGTGACCCAATCCAAGACTTCCACTATCATTTGACTCATTGATATTTTAATACATGTAGACAAACCATAATTGATGCAAATGACATGATCTGTTGAATGGAAAAAGAACAAAAAATAAAAATTGTGGGGAAAGGGATTGAGCGGGATGTAAGAAGACAGCCAACAAAGTAAAAATAGAAGAACCCAAAAAAATAAATAAATAACAAGAAAAAAGAAATAGAGGCAACAGACCTTGAAGAGCGAAGCGTCTTGCAAGTAGAGTAGGTGTCAAAGTATATAAACCCCAAAGCTAAGATGCTTTAGCTAAGTGACTGCCAAGCCTTCATATTTTCTTAAACCCCGCACATGATTGTGCCATTATTTTTATCTTTATTTTTCGTTCTTTTTTTCTATAATCAATTTTTATTTTAGTTTCAGATATGCTTATCATGGATCTAGGTAAGAAGACATGATGCAGCTCAATCCTATTTCCCCACAATTTTTATTTTAATGGAAACTGGATGTAAGAAGACATGATCTTCGTTGATCCGTTGAATGGGTTCATGGGTGTCGCTCACTTCATTTCTAAGAAAATGATATGCTTATCATGGATCTGGGTCTGAGCAAAGGAATGGAGCCACCACTAGCAACACCGATAATCCACCACACCCACGATGACACTGCAACCAAGCCACGTCCACCGTAACAACCCAAAATCTCAAATCAACCACCACCAAAACCCAAATCGCAACCTACACGTCACACTCCTCAAAACCCAGACCCAAATCAGTCCTGCTCCTCCACAAATCAAAACCCAAACCCATATAGCCACCCTTGGCTCCTCCATTGTCACAACTGTGACCCAAAGCTACCGCCTAACTAAACCTAAGTGTGGGAGATGAGAGAGAGAGAGAGAGAGAGAGAGAGAGAGAGAGAGAGAGAGAGAGAGAGAGAGTGAGACTCTAAAATAAGATATCTGTAGAATACAAATTCCCACAATATTACTCAACTGACCACCCATAATTTGAATAATTCTCAAACTTTTCATACTCTCACTTTAAAATCCTACTAACCAACTGAACACAATCTTAATCCCTCTTTTAGTATTAGGGTATAGTAACATGGATAATGTGGATGATCCATAAGCTAAATAGTATCTTCTTGCTTTTTTTTTTTTTGGGGGGGGGGGGGGGGGATAAATACTACTATCTCCACTTTTCATATACAAGACATATGAAAAATCTTTTTTAGACCTATATATGATTTATATATCGGAATTATGGATATATTAGCAATTACCAAGTTGTTATTATTATTATTATTACAATAATATATTTATGCAAATACCAAATCAATGAGCAATATAAGTAAAACAATAAAAGCACAATACAAGATTTTGTAACAAAGTGCAAAGCCAAAGAAGAACCTCTTTAATGCAAAACCCCTTTGGGAACCCACATAATCTCATGGAAAATATGATAAAGGAAAAACAGTGGGGTATGCTTACAAAAACTTTGTATAACTAAACCCATTATTATAACCTCCAAAATGCCCAACTTGCTTTCTCATCAACAAACTAAACCTCAAGTGCTTTAAGAATTGCCGTAGTGAACCTCTTTTTTTGGGAGATTGATTTGGGATCACAACTAGAGTTGGCAAACAACTATATAGGTTTTTGCAATTTTTCTCAATAAAGAAGAGGCACGAGATTTACTCTTCAATAGCATGGTGTGGTAGCCTACTCTACTTCAAAAAAAAATAAGTGCAAAGGCAGTTTTTTTTTATACGTGCATAAGAGGATTTTTTTGGGGGGGGGGGGGGGGAAGAAGAAAAAACAAATGGCACCTAAAAAAAAAACAAGTAAACTTTCAAGTTGAGTTATTGTTTCAATTTGCATTTAATTATGTTTATTCTTAAATATATCCATACATATGCATAGGATTATAAGCTAATTTATATATAATGGGAGTAACTCATGAGACCATTATGCTATATTAGACCTAACAATAAATATTATCTAGTTTTACTTGCGATTTGTTACCATTTTAAAAAAGCTTAAGATATTAAATATTAAAATTCCTAACTTTTAGGTGAGACTCTAAAATCTTATAGATTGTAGGAAAATAAGATATCTCTAGAATACAAATTCCCACAATATTACTCAACTAACCACCCATAATTTGAATAATTCTTAAACTTTTCATACTCTCACTTTAAAATCCTACCAACCAACTGAACACAATCTTAATTCCTCTTTTTGGTAGTAGGGTATAGTAACATGAATAATGTGGATGATTCATAAGCCAAATAGTATCTTCTTGATTCTTTTTTTCTTTTTTCTTTTCTTTTTTTTTTTTTTTTTTTTTTTTTTTTGTGTGTGTGTGTGTGTGTGGATAAATACTACTATCTCCACTTTCATAAACAAGACAAATGAAAAATCTTTTTTAGACCCATATATGATTTATATATTGGAATTATGGATATATTAGCAATTACCAAGTTGTTGTTGTTGTTGTTGTTGTTATTATTATTATTATTATATATTTATGCAAATACCAAATCAATGAGCAATATAAGAAAAATAATAAAAGCACAATACAAGATTTGGTAACAAAGTGCAAAATCAAAGAAGAACCTTTTTAATGCAAAACCCCTTTGGGAACCCACATAATCTCGTGGAAAATATGATAAAGGAAAAACAGTGGGGTATGCTTACAAAACCTTTGTATAACTAAACCCATTATTATAACCTCCACAAACGCCCTACTTGCTTTCTCATCAACGAACTAAAACCTCAAGTGCTTTAAGAATTGCCGTGTAGAACCTCTTTTTTTTTTTTTTTTTTTAAAGAAAAGATTTTTCATGGTACAAATCAATCTCCCATACACTCTTTTTAGGATCACAACTAGAGTTGGCAAAAACTATATAGGTTTTTGCAATTTTTCTCAATAAAGAAGAGGCACACGATTTACTCTTCAATAGCATGGTGTGGCAGCCACTCTGCTTCAAAAAGAAAAGTGCAAAGGGATTTGTTTTATACATGCGTAAGAGGATTTAAGGGGGGACAAGAAGAAAAAGAAAAAACAAATGGCGTCTTAGAAAAAAAAACAAGTAAACTTTCAAGTTGAGTTATTGTTTCAATATGCATTTAATTATGTTTTTTCTTAAATATATCTATTCATATGCATAGGATTATAAACTAATTTATATTTAATGGGAGTAACTCATGTGACCATTATGCTATTTTAGACCTTATAATAAATATTAACTTCTTTTACTTGCGATTTGTTACTGTTTTATAAAAGCTTAAGATTTAAATATTAAAATTCCTAACTTTTAGGTGAGACTCTAAAATCTTATAGATTGTAGGAAAATAGGATATCTCTAGAATACAAATTCTCAAAATATTACTTAACTGACCACCCATAATTTGAATAATTCTCAAAATTTTCATACTCTCACCTTAAAATCCTACCAACCAACTGAACAAAATCTTAATTCCTCTTTTGGTATTAGGGTATTGTAACATGAATAATGTGGATGACCCATAAGCTAAATAGTATCTTCTTGCTTTTTTCTTTTTTCTTTTTTTTGGGGGGGGGGGGGGGGGGGATAAATACTACTATCTCCACTTTTCATAAATAAGACATATGAAAAATCTTTTTGAGACCCATATATGATTTGTATATCGAAATTATGGCAATTACCAAGTTATTATTATTATTATTATTATTATTATTATTATTATTATAGAGATAATTACAGATTACCCACATGTGGTTTAGCCCGAATTTAATTTACCCACCCGTAGTTTCATTTTTGACACTTTATCCATCTGTGATTCATTTCGTTTATGCTCCATAACCCACCTCTAATTTTTTTTCTTACTCTAACAAGTTTTATCAAAAAATCAAACAAGAAATCAGATCAAATACTCCTCTCCCACCACTCTCTCACGCTTGCCCACCCACCTGAGATCTTAGATGCTATAATGGCATCCACTTGATTTATTAGTTCGAGAATCATCATTAAAGGCAAAAATCATTTACCTTTACTACTCTTTCCATTCTCTTCTCTATT